>NC_136006.1:28353950-28628950 GCF_048128805.1 Centroberyx gerrardi | reverse complement strand
ATAATAAAAATGACATTAAAAGGAGTTGATGCAGTTTTGTCCATGAATAAGAACAAGCCTACCAAGCCAGCTCCTACAGCCTAAATGCTTGGTGTTTGGCACATGGCCCGACTGGGTGGAGCGTAGCTGGGCTGCTGCTGTTTTGCGGTGTGTTTTCTCAGCCTCACGCCAGTGCTTATGCAGCGATCACTGGGGGAAGGACCTCTGACACGAACCGGTGAATTATCGGTGGATTTTTACACGTTATATCCCCGGCTCGGCCCACTGGACCGGCGTCTCCATCATCATCATCATCATCATCATCATTTCTAAGGCGAATTTTCATTTGCGCTCAATTTTGCAGGGAGAGGATTTGGAGAGCTGGGAGGAGAGAGAGAGAGAGAGAGAGAGAGAGAGACGGAGGGGACTTAAGCAGAGAGACGGCTGGACTGAATCACCGGAGAAGACAGCAAAGGGTCGGGTTTGTGATCCTTCGCGGCGCCGACACTGTCCTTAAGCTGTCCGAGCCGTGTGACAAGGAGGGTAGGATGTTCTGGCGCTGCCAAATGGATGCGAGTGTGTGAGGAGAATGCTAATGAACGGCGCGCTGCGTCCTGCCGAGGCGCACCGTGTCCCTCGCTGCTGCTGAGGGCCACAGCAGAGGTGATCACTCATTCAGAGTGCACCAGGGCCTGCGCATCACTTCACACTCTCACCTAAAGGCATTTTGTAGCTGCATCCCTACGAATTGATGACCGACATCTGAGCATCGGTGTATTTTCAGACGGGACGTGATCGAAGGTGGGGGTGGATTCCCCTCTACCAGCTATATTTGTGAAAAAAAAATGGGCAACAGTTTCTCCAACATCTCTGCCTTCCAGTCCCTTCATATTGTGATGCTGGGTTTGGACTCGGCTGGCAAAACCACCGTCCTGTACAGACTCAAATTCAACGAATTCGTCAACACCGTGCCCACCATCGGCTTCAACACCGAGAAGATCAAGCTGAGCAATGGCACCGCAAAGGGGATAAGTTGTCACTTCTGGGACGTGGGGGGCCAGGAGAAGCTGAGGCCCCTGTGGAAGTCCTACAGCCGCTGCACGGACGGCATCATCTACGTCGTGGACTCGGTGGACGTCGACAGGCTAGAGGAGGCGAAGACCGAACTGCATAAAGTCACCAAATTCGCGGAGAACCAGGGCACGCCGCTGCTGGTGATCGCCAACAAGCAGGACCTGCCCAAGTCTCTGCCGGTGGCGGACATTGAGAAACAGCTGGCTCTGCACGAGCTCACGCCATCCACCACGTACCATGTCCAGCCCGCATGCGCCATAATAGGCGAGGGACTGCACGAGGGCATGGATAAACTCTACGAGATGATAGTTAAAAGGAGAAAATCTCTAAAGCAGAAGAAGAAGCGATAACAGCCGCCCCCCTGCAGGGTGTGTGGACAGTGTATTACGCAAAATTACTGTAACTAAATGCTATTCGGGTATGCCAATGTTGCCCTAAAAAAGAGGTTTACTTTGCAGTGATTTTTTTGTATATCCTTTCGTTTGGGTTATTGTCAAAGTTGTTCAATGCTGTGAACCCCTGCTGAATGATGGTTTTGCACGCAAGAGGCTGCCTCTACTGGTGCAGAATATATACCAAGGTTAACCAAATAAAAAAAAAAGAAACTTGAAATGACTTTAGGACTCTTAGGAACTACAGCATTGAGAAAGAGAAACGGGCTGGCCCGTTATTTGCTGCTTTACCATGGATTTTTCCACCTAGCTGGACATTTTACTTTTGAAGACGCTCCTGTGCTGTAGCTCACTGAGTACTTCTCTGGACATTTGTTTTTTTTTTTGTTCTGTTCTATCCACAGGTCCTCAAAGAATGCTTCTGTGGAAAACACACAAGTTTTATTTTGCACGTGGCTTTGGGTCGTTTTCACTTCTGCCCCCTGCTCTTTTGGAGGAAAAAAAAGACTGATGCCAAGGCTTGTCTGTCGTATGAGTCTCTGGGTATGGATGTCATGCAGATCACAACAAGGTTTTTGGAGCATTGAAGTAGCCTTTACTATGCGTGGTGAACTGAGGATAACATTGCCTGCAGCGTGTCCACTACTTTGCACTTTTCATTTCCTAACAAAATAGTAGAGTACTACACTGTTTAGCAGAGCGGATCCAGGTGGTTTATGTACTAAGAAGCCAAAATTGAAGTATTTTTTGAATATTAAAAGATTTAAAAGCCATAACATGGGTGGTCATTGTTCATTTACATGTTGGTGGTGGTAGGAGCGGTGATCATGATGGAGATTGTATTGCCTACAGGAAGAGGATAATGTAAACAGATGGGCAGGATAAGGACCTGTGAACTATTGACCTGACTTGATTGATTTCTTTATCTAGCTACTCTTCCCCTTGAGAGACTCGCACCTCATAGGTGTGGACCAGAGAGAGAATGTGGAGGTTGAAGGTCGCTGAGTTCAAAGGCCTTGCAGAGGGTTAATGAGAATCAATTTACAAAGAAAATCTCCCTAACGGTCTGACATGCCTGCAAAGCCAGTCTGAAGCTCTTAGGAGTGGAGACGTCGGTGGGAAGGCTTCATCACACATTTCTCTGGAGCTCACAGTGTTCTGGTCTGAGCCTACTGTGTCTGGAGTGAACATTTATAGCAAGCAGGAGCTCATTTGTGAAATTTATGGATCTGCAATGCGGTGTTGTTTTTTTGCATGGAGCTCGCCCTTAACCCCTCATAACCTCACAGCAATAGTCACAGCAGATACGTTACCGACCTATGATTGATTGATTCATCCATTCATTGAGTGATTGATTGAGCTCTTATTTTGTAAAAGCAATGTAATTGTCACTGGATATCATAATGTAATTGTTAATGGCAGCCTCATTATTTACAGCTGCACTGGGTGAAGTGTAGACTGCAGCCTCCCAGGTGAGCTTTGCATACTGACTAATATGTTAATAATGAGCGTTTTGTAACAGTGGGTTTTCCACTTGTGCCACGTGGCACGTGAGGAAATCACTCCAACTAATATCACAAACTATAATTTGATTCTACATGTATTTACAGTAAGAAGTGTCATGCTTTGCTCAGTCTTTTGTAAGGTTATATGACCACAATTGGTATGTGTTACTCATTGGTATACTATATATTTAAAAAAAAATAAAGGACAAAGGCAAATCTTAAATTGAAGTTAAAAAGCCTTTATTGTATGGCTAATTCATATTGAATTTGTTAAAAACTCCAATGTGTTTGGGCAATATGCCTTCATCAGGGAGTAAAAGGACAGCTCATCACTTTTCGGTCATCTATATAAGTTTCCTGTTAACAAGGCAGTAGAGACAGTTGTGAGCCAATCAGAAAACAAGGGCATGGTAAACCTATGTACAACAAGCACAAGATAAAGGTACAAAACAGAGAATATAATAGGAGATAACAATAATTTATACTATTAACAATAACAAAAATAATTACTATTTACATAATTCATAAAGAAAAGCAAAAGGAATATGCACACAAAAATATAAAAAAGTCTAATCAAAATCCTCATTGATACCTGGATAGGTTGTGGCCATAAGTAAAAAAAATAGTAGGCTTCTCCTTTATTCAATAGTTTGCACACTTAGGCAGGCATCGATGTAGCAACTGATAATGTAATAACTTGTCAACTTGTTTCAAAATGTGATTAAAATGTCCCTCTAAAGGGGACATTTATTATTGTTATATTCTTCTTATTCTTCTGAGTTATTACATTATTGCAGTCAGTATTATTATTACATCATCAGTTAAAAATATGTTACAACACTTAGCCAATTATTAGATTAACAGGTTTTATAAAATCTTTGACCCTTTTTTGACATTTTATTACATTTTGACAAGTTATTAGCCTACATTATCCATCACTTACATTATCACTTGCTACAACCCTGGCTACTGTTATGTGATTTTTGCCTGTTGTTTGACGCAATGGTAGGCTACTTACTTCTTTCACAATAATCTATAATTTCCCGTCAGTGACGATAGCTGAGTCACCGCATGGCATATTTCTGTTTTAGAAAAATGTTATTTCAACAAGTCTTAGCTGGTTGAGGGGCGATACCAGAGTGTGTCCTGCTTTATGCTTCTCCAAATTAATATCTGTTTAAAGTCTGTTTATAAAAATAGGTGCTCAAAGGGTAAAAAAAATACTTGGAAGAAGGCAGCCAAGGTGCTCTTCTCTATAGAAAAATAATGTATTTTTTTAAGTGCCTTGGCTTCCTTTTTTTCAGGTTTTAGCTAATGTAGAGGAATGTTTGCAGTGAGGCACGAGTTGGATCCTCTTTGAGTAACAGTATGTTCAGAAAAATAATCAGAGAGAGAAAGAGAGAGAGAGAGTGGGGGTTCCCCAGGAAAAGCCTCCTTGTGTAAGGAAAGCCATTGTACAGCCGCTGGAGAACAGAAACAGCCCTGTCTTCTCAGGACTACCCATTGCTATGGCAACAGCAACAGCAAGTCAGTCCAACCTCAGCGATCTCATGAATCCAGATATCTCTTCCTTCAGGTGTCGACAATGTTACGTCTGTGCTGGAAGTGGACATCGATTGAGCATTCATTTGAGTGTATTACAAGAGTAGAGAGGAGACAGTGGGGTTGCCTCCACCTTTAGCATTGGCATTTCTTCTATATTTAAAGTGGTAATCCTCAAGAATCTGTTGCTGGTTTTTTTGTCTCCATCTTTGATGCTAAACGCTCATTTCAGTGGTGTTTTCTTTATTTTGTCTCCACCTTTGGTGCTCAGCGCTCATTGCTGTGCTGTTTCTGCACTGCACTTCCCACAGATCACCTGTCAATCAAACCGTGTGGGCGGTCCTGTGACATCTTTTTTCTTGGATTGATCAAGTTTGAACAGCAAATGCTAAAGCTTTCATGAGCTGGTCGTAGGTTGAATCACTGTTGTGTTATATCAGCTAGAGATAGAGAGTAGTAAAACAAACATTTATTTACATGAAAATGCCATAGATTATTACTTTAAATCAGCCAAATTGCTGGCTTGTTCTCAACTTATGTTAATCATTATTCAGTGAGCATTTGCTTCCGTTCCAGGTTTGTGTTTACTCTGTGTCCGCAGGGTTTACCTGAAGTTCAGTTCTTGGAAGACTGTACGAGGTGCAAAGGTCATTAGTCAGGTGATGGATTTCACGCTTAATTTAACAAATGTCTGTGTTAATGAGGAGGAGGGTCAGAGGTGCTGCCAAGAAACCCAATATCCATTTTTCTCCTCCCACTTAACGCTGGCATAGTCCTTCCCTCCGTTTTAGCCATTTGTCCCTCTCTCTGTCACGCTGACTTCTGAAGCACACAAGGCTGCTGTTGGCAAAATATCTAAAGGCCACATCTGTACAACATGGTTAGGTACATGATCGGCCTATAAATGGGCTGCAAATATATGCAGTCTGTGACCTCCAGAGGAGCTTGTCCTTGTTTATGTTTCGATGTCTGTCTACAGAAACCAGGCCTGAGGTGGCTTAGGACCGGGCACAGGGCTAGTTTTACAATAGAAAAGACTGATTGAACACTGGTTAGCCTAAGAAATAGAATTGATCCAGTTCAACAAATGGTTTCTACTTCACAAACCCTAAACATCCCAAACAAAGGCTGAAATGCTAAATATACCATTCGTATTAATTGCTTGATTCATCTTTGCTCCAATCATTTGACACACAAAAACAGAGACGCACATTAACTATAAGCTGTGGACTAATTTTGTTTGACAAAATGAAATATTGATGGGAACCACAAACTTTCAATTGATAAAATTATTTCATAAACCATAGATGATTGGGGAGAGATGATACTATGGCTTTGACTGTATATATCTAAAAAAAATTTTTTGCAATTACAGGTAAATAGATTGTCATCATTTGTAAGATCTTGAAGTAAATAGGGAGTGGACAGTGGAATTTGATATACATGAACACATTATACAATCAATACTGAAATAGTAAAAACTGAAGACAGTGTAGGAGTTGCTTTGTCTTCATCTGTATTCAAATATACAAGAGGCAGTGAATATGGTGCTACTTGAAAACGCCCACACTGACCCACTTCCTCGCGCCTATAACTTGTTTGGTGATGTAAGGATGTTCTAAACATTTGGGGAGAGCGTTCAGGATGTTTTTATTTTGAATAGTAGTTGCTATAGACTCTCTTTCAGTCGAGTATTCAAAAGGCTGACGATAATAATCAGCGAGGATAGAGTACATATAGAGTACATGCCTGAGGATGAACCATACACAATGCGGACCCTTATGTGTTCCTTATAGCTGGAGAGCAAACGCTCTTTCTCATGACTTGGAGGTCAGGATAAGGATCTGAGTTGCAGGAGGTTCTCTTGGGGTGATTGGTGCAGAGACTCAACAGTTTACTGCCCTAAAAAATGACTAAATAGGACCTCATTGTTCAAAAAGCATACAGATTAACAGCAATCCACAACTTTTTCATATCAATAAATGTCTGTTTTGCTACTCTCATCATTGATTGATACCATACAATAGTGATTCAACCTATAGCAGGTTCATGAAAGCCTTTATATTTGCTTTTCTAAACACCTGGTGTCTAGTAGGTCTTTCCTGGGAAAAATCCACTGGCGTTTTACTTTTCCGGTTTGTTTGGAATAAAGAGAAGAAGAACTGGGTAGTTAGCATGAGCAGTGATAGCCACCATGGCTGAACAGACAAAGAAAAGAGCGCCACCCACAGAAACTCAAACTGCATCAACAGAAAATCCAAGGAAAAAGAAACAGATTCATCACTCATAGGAAGGCAAGCAGCTAAAATGGAAAGCGAACGCCTCTAAGCCAAAACTAGAGTGAACATTTGCATTGTCTTTCCAAGATGAGAAAGGACGATGAGGAGTAATGAGGCTCTTTTTCTTTTGGACTAGCTAGATTTCGCTAGCATTTATTAGCCACTGTCTACGTTGAGTGCAAAACACCAAAGGAATGACCGCTTATCATCAAAGTTGTCACAAAAATCAAGGAAAACAAGAATCTCGCTCCGTCCGCTGGATTTTACCTAAAAATCGTACCTAGGGCAGCATAATCTGCCTTCTACTAAACACAACTTTCCCTAGCTAGCAGACATTATACTTCCCATAATGCTGTGTACTAGCAAGGATATCCAGAGAAATAAACAGATTGTGTTCTTTTGTGGCACTCTGCATTTCTGAACTCCCCACCACCCCTCTTTGTTTCTCTTTCTTCCTCCTCCTCTTGTCTTTGTTGCTGCCTCCCTCAGCACTCCAATTATCTGCTTAAAGCGAGAACAGAGTTGTTGTGTCAGGCAAAGCAAACTGCTTATCAAGGAGGAGCGTGTTTTTTGTGCTGCTTAAATCGCTGCAAAATGAAAAGATAATAGCTTGACACTGTAAACGCTGTCAACCTGAACACCCATCCCTGTTTCTTGAGCTTTTTATTGTCTGCTGTGCTTTGCTGTTAGTGGGAACACGAATGGCTAGCCTAGCATGCTATCTGTAAATCCTACATGTAGTGAATTTAACATCTTAAGACTTATATGTGAGACTGCATAGAACCAACCTCCCCTAACTGAGCCTTTGTGATAGTGCATAGAAAGTCACTGCCTAGTGTATAGTGTATAATGTATAGTGTAGCTGTAACAGTGCCAACACAACACTTTCTTGTGCCTGCATGTTTTTGCAGCTGTATTGTGTGTACAGTGGGTTGATAAGCCTTGCATTGTTTGGGTGGTCCCTGGCATATATAGGTCATGTTCTTTTTTTTGTTCTACAACCCCCCCACCCCCCCTCCTACACACACACATACACACATACCACTCCCTGTGTGTGTGTGTGTGTGTGTGTGTGTGTGTGTGCGTGTGCATGTGTGTGTGTCGATTCATGACAACAATGCTTATATTAAGAGGAAATCGAGAGCTATGGGGCTATGACTAATGTCAACAATATGGTCGACTCAGACATTTTAATGTGTTTTTAGTATTTTTTAGGCTAAACAAGGATTTGAAAGTATAGTATAGGAGAAGCTAAACATACAGCGGTGCATGTTCCCCTGCATCTGAAGGGATAAAGCTCCTGTCACCCGGTGACAACCTCTGCCATCCCTGAGAGCATGCACACCATGTAATCAGGGCAAAATAGCCTCAAGAAGTCAGTCCATGTGCTGAGATTAATGCAGAAATGGGTCTAGGTGCAAAAAATGTGCTCAACTACAAAAAAGTGACGTCAACTGCTTATTATGTTCAGCATTGCAGCGAAGTCTAGGGAGTCTAAAGGACAGAAATGTTTGCTGCTTTTTAACGTCTTTTTCTTGCACTTTGCACCAATGTCTGAATAAAACAATAGCAATTTAGGCTATTTACTGACTTATCGAGGCTATTTTGACTACGGTGTGCATATTGCTTTACCCCTGGTCCTTGTTACCTCTGAAACTATAGGTGCAGTTTATGTCTCTTTGCTGCTACTTCCTCAAAGCCTACCATTACATTGTTTTAATAGTGAAAGAGAGGGCTTGAGGAAGGGAGTAGGGAGGGATGGTGAGAAGGACAGTCAGGGGGGTGGGGGAGGTGGGGGTGGTGGTTTGCTCAAGGGATGGGACATTTAGCAAGCACTGTTAGTGGTATAGACACAGATTGTACCCATCCAAAGAACTGTGCAACAGTTCGACTCAGCACTAAGCAAGAGTATCAGGGTGTTGAGTAGGCTATTCGTTCATTCATTCATTGTCTTTACCCCCCTTATTCCTATTCAGGGTCACAGGGGGCTGGAGCCTATCCCAGCATGCATTGGGCAGAAAGCAGGGAAACACCCTGGACAAGTTGCCAGTCCATCACAGGGTGGATTAACTTGTAATAACTGCATTTCTACATCATGTCAATATTCATGCATGTATATCTTTTAAAAACAAGGAAATGATTGAGGAAGACAGAACACTCGATACTGTTTGATGTCACAGACTCGCTCAGGTATATTTTTAACTTTTCTCCAGACACACCGATGATTAAAGTGTTTGGATTGTGGGTAAACATTAACACTTTGTGATAATCGGTAAGCCATTGGGAGGACATGGGCAAGGGTCCTGGTGGACAAAGACAAAGGATGACTAGCGCCAACGCATTGTGGAAACATGCAAATTGCCATTCTTACAGCAACACATGCACGTGTAAACACAAACTAAGCCACAAAACAGGTCCAGAATGCAGCTTCCTTAATTAAAACGATAATGTGCTGTGGCAGCCAAAATAGTGCCATCGATGCTGCGAAGGCTTTGGGGCAAAATTAACATTTGGAGGCAGCAAACGCCATGCAGTGCTTCCTAAAGCGGATGAGGAGGAAGGTGTCGGGGATAGCGCCAAGGTGTCTGAGTAAACATCAACAGTCAAGGCCCAGACAGTGCAGTCTTTACACCAGTTTATTTGTCCTTGACCTTTGGAGGGGAGGCTGATACTGGAGCCTGACTGGATGGATGGCCAAGCAGGATCAGCTCTCAGCATGCCTCGTTGTCTGATTGGTTGGTGGTGGCTGAGGGCATTCAGTCTTGGTGAGCTGGAGTCTTGTTGGAGGAGGGTTGTGTGTTTACAGAGCTGTGACTAGTGGCCATTTGCTGGAAAATACGCACGCACACACACACACACGCACACACACACACACACACACACACACGCACACGCGCAAAGTGGTTTAATCCGCACAATTGGCATCAGGATTAGAGGGATATGCTCTGTGTGCCTACATACAGTATGTGGGTGGTTGATAGTGAATGTGTACACTGGTATGTGTCTTGATGAAGTGTGAGCAGACAAAATGAGAAATGGTGCTCGTTGTAGATTCTCACAAAGTGGTAGTAAGGTAAAGTTGGTAAGTCAGTACATTGAAATAAGATGATTGCAGTACTCAACCCCTTTGTTTCAGTGTAGATAAATTGCAACCTGATCTCACACAAATACGTGAAAAGAACACGACTTGTTAACACCAAATTACGTGTTGGTGGCACGTAAAGTGTTAAAGTAGTGGAGTGGTGGATGGGTGATGGATGATTTGCTTTAAACTCCGGGTTCAATTCCCAACTCTTGCCAAGAAGTTTTCTGTGAGTGAAGTTTTCATTTTCAGCAAAAGTTTTCCCTTTGTTTTTGTTTTTTGTTTTTTGAGGCATATTAGCTCAAATTATTAGATAATCAATGGTAGAGAGAGACAGGAAAAATTGGGGGAGAGAAGGGGATGACATGCGACAAATGTCCCTGGCCAGATTCAAAGTCAGGCACATGGTACCTGACCAACTGAACTACCAGGATGGCCAGTTTTAATTTAACCATGACCAAACCTTTAACCTTAACCTTAAACAAACTGTTTTAGTTGCCTAACATTAAAGGATATGTTCAGTGATTTTGGACCTATATATAATTTGTCTCTTACATACCTATAGTTCTTTGACCTGCAGAGTATTGTCTCACAAGTCAGCTGTCAGTTGAAACAGCGAGCTCCTGTTGCTAGGCCTCTTACTGCTAACAATGAGACTAAATGGGGTTTGTCAAAATATCTTCAAAAAAGCCAGTCTGTGAAAACAATATGGTGACAAACTGACATATTTCTATCCAAGGCCCGGAAAGCAGCAGCACCGCACCATTTCCACTCAGTGGATCGTCTTCTACCAAACTCTACTGTTTACAATTCTTACCTGACGGTCCACAAAACTAAATCACTCCGCCAGTAACACTTTCACACCCAAATAGTGTGATTTCCTGATTAGTTAAAGTGTGCCTAATGGTGGAATTGTGTCATGTTTACTCTCAACTCCCCTGTGGAGCCTACAAATGGCTGTTTTGGAGTTATTTTGACAAACCCCATTTGGACTCATTGTTAGCAACAAGAGGCTAGCAATGGAGCTCACAGTTTCAACCGACAAGCTCCAAGTACTACATGTATGTAAGAGACAAATTATATATAGGTCCAAAATCGCCAAACTTATCCTTTAACCAACATTTCAACCCTAACCTTAACAAAAGTTGTTTTAGTTGCCTAAACTTAACCGTTAACTAACCTTTTCATGTGACGAACGCGTGAAAATGGTGTGCCCAATTTGCTATTGTCACATGTCCTTTCGTGGTGGCGGAACGTAATCGAGACTGTGTTGACTGACTGGTGGTAAGGTTTCCGAAGCAAAATCCATCCAGCTTCGCAAATCTTATTCACAGGTAAAGCGAGGATGAAACAAAACAAAGTGTAGATATATACCCAGCTTCAGGAGATCCAGATTGAGCATATAACCAGGAAATAGTAATGTATTTTTATGTGTGTGTGTTATGGCGTGAAAGAGAGAAAGAGAAGCAGTGAGTAAAGGAGGGGAAGGTTTCCACACATTTTGCTGTGTTGTGCAGTGGTTTATTTCCTCACTGATGTGTTCTATTGAGGAGACTGATTAATGTGTTGTACTGGCGTGCAGTTTAGTCTGAGAGGAAGAAAGCTCGGGGGAAACATGCCTCTATATGGAGACAAGGCCTTCAGGGACACACAAGCTACCCCAGCCACGCATGCTACCATTACAGCCCATTCATCTTGGCACCGGGACTCTTCTTCCCCCATACCACACACTGCCACGAACACACACACACACACACACACACACTCACGTTCGGAGGAAATGACAATCTATTCTTTTCGCTTCCTGCCCAGTAATGTGTAGATGAATTATGCATTTTATCGGATGACAAAAGAGGCCTGTCAAATGCTGCATAATCAAGCGGCGGCTCAGCAAGGCTGCCAGTGGACATCCATCTTCTGCAGGACTCAGAGAGAGGCAAACCCCATGGTCACTTTCTACGTTCACACAGCAGCTCAAGTGTTCCCAATTCTGATTTTCCCCTCACATGTGACACAGATCTGATGTTTTCTAATCAGTGTGAACAGCATAAAGCTGCATGGAGTCGCATTTTTTCAATTCCCACCTGGACCACATGGATATGCGGTACATGAAACCTATGCAAACGACTTGCTCAAATCTGACTTTGTCAGAGTTGCCATGACAAATCTTACGTCAGTCACCACAATTGTCAGAGTTTTGGCACTCATGGTAGCTTGGCCAAACCAGAGTTAGCATGGAGGACAAAGAGACACAACAATGGAAAGAAAGCCAAACAGCTGACTTGATTGGTATTTGGCGCTAGCCTGATATTCAGACTGATTGGCCACTCCATTATTCAGCCTGAGATTGCCTCCTCGTTAGCCATTTTGTGTATGGAGGGGAAATCATCAGTTGACACTGATGCTGTGCAGCCAGCCTCTACATCCATGGTTAGCCAGTCAGTCGATTTTGACAAAAATATTGTTTTTGCAAAGACAGTATGTTGGTTAAGGGGATGATTTCAACAAAACACCGATGAAAAACCGTTCCATGAATGGTTCAAACTTTAGTCCCACCCACAAAGGCGCTGATTGGCTCGATTGTTTCTCCAAGCTAGAACAAGCCGTTGACTAGAGCAACACCAGAATCGCTCAACAAAATCTAAAAAGTGGGCGGGGCGCGATTCAGGAGTCTGGAACCAGGCTAACTTGACGTCTCAATTCAAAGTCAAAACTCAAAGGCACATACAGTAATTAAAATGTGTTGAAGCATACAAAAACATCTTTAGTCAATATTGGTATTGGATATAGGTTACATCCTAGAATAGATATGAACAGTTGAGCTGCAATTCAGAATAGAGCATGAAGGCCTGCGGTGTGAACGTAGCTTTAAAGGTCTGCCCAGGACATGGCACATACAGCAATAGATGGAGGACGGGGAGAAGATTATTTGGCTGTACCTATGTGTTTTAGCATTTGTGCGATTTTCTTGACTAGTTCATTCATCTGCTATGAAATTTTCATCGGCCTTTGCCCGTTTGAGTGAAAACAGACCCATAGCTCATTCTGCACACACAAATGACCTAGTTAGCTGCTTTAATGACCTCCTCAGCCTTCGACACACCCACAGCTCTGGAAACCAGATCATTCCATGTAGAGTAAATCCATCTCCTTGGCTTAACAATGCAACTCGGGGCCCAAAAAAAGAGATAAGCTGAAAAGCTGAACGCATTTGGAAGAACAACAAACTAAAAATCTTCTAGGGAGGGGATGGGTTAAGGATGCAATAGCTGCATCCTTCTCCAACCTGGAGATGGGAATTATCATTCACTCATTCACTGTTTCAGATGGTAACGTTTGCGCGTAGATCTTATTGTGACTTTGAGGCAATCGTGAGGCAATCTCTTCAAACCAGTGTTTCCCACAGTGGGATATACGATAAAAGCTAAGAAATTAGGATCCATTGTACTTTGTAATTTTCTATTTTCTCAAGCAGTGGTGGCAGTACTTGTTGCATCCCACCACTACTGAGAGAGTAAAGAGGAAGTGCTGATGTAAACTCTACTGAGTGGAGACAGACCAGTTTACTCATTGTACTGTGTAGATTCTGACTGATTCTGGCTGTTAAACTCGGACCTTTGGCTTTGCTGGGTCTGAAAGTTTCCACATTTTGTCATCATAACTATACGATCTCTACATTTCTTCAACTCCTAGTGCTAAAAGGGTTTCTTAGTATTTTCCTCTGGTGAGTAGCATTACATTATACATCATATATAGCGGTTGTTTATTAATGCACACATTTCAGGCTCCCGCCGGATGGTTATTAATAATTTTCTCTGCTCCTCCAGAGATTGAAGACTACGCGATGAATGGGAGAGGCGCTTGTATTTGGATTATGAATAGTTACCTCTGCTTTGAGGTGGTTGACTTTGATGTGGGCGGTTGCAGAGCAGGGAAGGGGTTATCTGGAAGTCAGTGTGGGCAGATGAAGGGGTTTGGTGTTAGTTAAGTGCAACAGCAGGGAGGGGATCTTCCACACCCCGGCTGACAACTGCCCTGCCTCCATCACTGATGAGCCAGCACCCAGCAGCAAGAGCGACAAAAAGGGATTCCTTCTGCCGGTCTTGCTGGGCCGAGCAGGGGAAACTTCTTTCAGATGGAAATGGAGCAGACTTTTTGTTGCCCCAGTTTTTGTTCATTCTCTCTTCCCATTCACCGTCTCAGTGTCTCGTTCTCCTCTTGTTCTTATTTCTGTTATCCCTACCGCTTTCCAGAGACACAGTCTGGGGTCTATGCACGTTCTCTATTGTTATCTCGGTCTATTTGTTCTCTGTTTTTCTGAAACCTGGCGCGATCACACTTCTACTCCGCTCACAAAGAGAATACTCAACTAGTTCTTGTTTTAAACCACTTTAAACACTTTTTTTTTCCTTGGCGGAATACATGCACAAGTCTACCTACAGGAGAAATCAAGAAAGGGGTCTGATAATGTGGAAAATGCTTGCTGGTGGATGGTCTCATTGCTCCTTCAGTGTAGAACACAGGAGGGCTCATAGAGGGAATCAAATTTTCATGACAGTCTTTGAGTGGTGAGATTTCACTCATTTATCAAAACAGTGAAATTCAGCGTTGGGTAATTTAGACCAGTACACAACAAAATCGTCAGTATTAATTTAACTCAGAGAGTGTAAAAATCAACACTATGCCAGTGTTTCAGTCCACACCCATCAGAGTTCATTGAACACTTCAGATAGTTCTGAACAGCTGCTCCAGAGTCATATCAGCTCTATGAAAATCTGTTGTGTACTTGCTAGATTCTGATAGCAACACTAATTTCTCAATAAATAAGTTTAATGGGGTTTTATCACCGAGTGATCATTGTATTTGTCAAATCAGTGAAAGACATAAGATCTTGAGTACATAAAAACATTGTCAGATGCATTTCTACTATGTATCCTTGAATCTACTATATTCTATCGTATCGTACCATATCGTACCGTAAATGCTCTCCCCTACAATGTCTATCCTCTATCCATATCTTCCACACACTACTTGTATCTTGATTCTGAGTTTTGTTTTTTGACAGTGTTCCCCCTCAAATGATGCCATGTCCTCCATGCACAGCCTGCACTCACTGACTCTTCCTGCAATCCACTCTACCTTTCTGTTTGAAACTGTTCTTCTCACCCTGCTCTTCCTCCCTTGTGTCTCCACAGAGGGCGTGGATGTGATTTGATGGTAACAAGCTGATCGAATTAAACGTAAGTGGTCTCGAATGACATGAGTGTTTACGTCCCAGAATCCAGTGTGAGAGGTTGTTTTAGGTGCATAGGAGTGTGTAGTCAAGCACATTTGAGTCCTATATTCATGGACGTATCTAAAGGTGGTTTTGCTTTGCTGTGTCTACCATTTGAAAAAAGGGACTCCTACTCTTAGAAAATGATCAATATCACAGTATTAAAACCTATCTATGGTACTAGCATAGGAAGGAAGGATACTACCTAGGTTAAGTACTTGGTTGATAAAATGTATACATAGCATCTTGGAAATGATCTCTTTGACTCGTCCCTGATGTATGACTTGACCATTCATCCTTTGTGAAAATATCATGCGTCTTGTTGTGTTCCAAGACGAGGCAGACAGGCAAACATGTTTTGAGTGGGAGACCCAGGCAGGGTGAGGAGAGCTGCCATTGGCTGGAACTGTAGTAATCACAGTAGTTTTATGGCCGGGGCTGCTGGGTGATCTGTCGCTCCACTGACTTTCACAAGCGGACAAGCTGTCTCGTTCCGCCGAATATCCACTAACTCACTGACACACACCCACATACAGATGACATATGCTGTGTTCACACTGTGGCCTAAAAAAAGCCTTATTGGTCACATCGCAGGATATCACTCAACCACAACGGCAAACTGCCTTCTCATTGCTATAGTAATTTTGATAAGCAAGACGTTCCACCACTTAATACACACTGGTACAATAAAAGATCCATTAAATAGCATTATGTTGCCTGTTCATTTTAAATATTTCACAAAATTTCAAAATGTCTAAAAGGGAACTGGAATAGCTCAGCCAAGCCTAAATTTGATGCTATTTCCTTTCCTCCCAGATGGAGGAAAATGGAAAAAATGGACAGTCAAAAGAAGAAAGTTCTCTACTTTATTTTACCTCTTTGCTGCTTTACTTCTTCATTGGAAAAGGAGAAGGGCAGTTGGACAAATGTATATGCGTACATCTATTTTGCTAGACATTTTTTTGCTTCTCTAGACTTTTTGTCTTAGCTGCCATGATTGAGGGTAATGTTGCCAAAATTGAACTTTTCCGCCAAGCTGGCAGAGTTTACCATCAACACAGTCTCATAAAATTTTGTGAAATGAGCACGAATCTGAAACGTAGATCGCATGTTCTGGGCGCGAAAAATGTCAGGATTACGTTCCTCTCCCCTGAAAAGATTATGTGAAAATATGGCAAATTGGATTATGTGACAATAGCACAAATTGGACAGAACATTTTTATCTGTTAACGGTTAAGTTTAGGTAAACAAAACTTTGGTTAAGGTTATGATAACATTTTGATCATGGTTAAATAAGAAAAACTTTCACTTAAAATTAAAACTTCACAGTACAAAATGTCTTTGCATGAGTTGGGAATTGAACCTGTCGGAGTTGAAGCTAAATTGCCCATCCACCCCCCGACCTTCACACCTTTACTTTCCATCACTATATTTTCCATCTTTTTCACATAATCCTTTCATGGTGGCAAAACATATTTCTCTCACCTTTTGTGCATGAAATTTGAATTTGAAGACATTGTGCTCATTTCATGAAATTTCAGGAGACCAGGCTCCGTCATTTTATTGAAAACAAAGAACATCCAATTTGCTGTCTACCGCATACTGCCACAATACGAACGCAGCAGTAGACATATCCACAAGCGCTCTCTTTCTCTCACACACTCTCGCACAACATATAAGCTTCAGTATTCAGATCACAAGGCTCTCACAATGCAAACACCCACCAACACCCACTAACAACCACCCAATGTGTTTGTTTATGAGTCTCTTTCCATCTAATGGGTTTATTGCCTCTTTTTGGCACACCTGGTCCTGTGCCCCAGTTAAAGTGCTTTGATCCATTGCCTTTGCAGGTGTGAGCTTTACAACAGGAGTATATTGTACCAATGGCTTTCCTCTCCTTGACAAAATATGAAAAGGCCTTGTTTTCAGGAACTTCAGTGACCCCAATCCATTCTGAAATCTTAAACCAACGCCCATTTTGCAGTGAAACACAACTTTGAAAGAGCTGGCCCGTTGCTATACAAAACCATACAATGTGCTTTGACCCCTGTGTTTTGACAGAAGCAATGTGTTTCTGTCTCTGGCTCTCCTCCCATCTCTTGACATTTCTTCTCCACTAAGTTCATCTGTTAAAAGTATTATCTTGTGAGTAGCACTTCTGTTAAAATGGCATGTGATATTGAGTGGCCCTGACTGCAGTGTTTCAAATTTTGTAACTGTATGACAGTGAAATTGCCTAAGTGAAATTGAAATTGCCTAACAAAGACATTTGTGTTGCAATCCTGTGACTGACTTGGCGGTCAGGTGCTTGCATCAACCCCTTCTAAATTTACTGAAACCCCTGACGACTTCATCAGAAGACGTCTTCCAAGAAGGGGAAGTGCATAGAAAAAAATGCATAGAACTCACTCACTCACTATGAGTCATTCCGACAGGAGTGCACATCTCTCATGATTCACTTAATCTCGAGCCAAGTCAGTAAATTTCCCTCTGCTCCCTTTTACCTGTTGAACAAAAACACCAGGTTTTTGGTAGATTGTCACATATTGATCAACTTCAAATTATAGACACCAGAATCATCCATATGTTCCCGGCAGATCATTGCTACTATCACTCAACATAGTGCACGCTAAAGTGTTAGCATGGAGCCTATCATTCAACATCGTGCATGCTAAAGTGTTAGCATGGAGCCTACTATCACTCAATATAGTGTACGCTAAAGTGTTAGCATGGAGTCAACTATCACTCAACATAGTGTATGCTAAAGTGTTAGCATGGAGCCTATCATTCAACATAGTGCATGCTAAAGTGTTAGCATGGAGCCAAACATAGTGTACGCTAAAGTGTTAGCATGGAGTCAACTATCACTCAACATAGTGTGCGCTAAAGTGTTAGCATGGAGCCTATCATTCAACATAGTGCATGCTAAAGTGTTAGCATGGAGCCTACTATCACTCAATATAGTGTACGCTAAAGTGTTAGCATGGAGTCAACTATCACTCAACATAGTGTATGCTAAAGTGTTAGCATGGAGCCTATCATTCAACATAGTGCATGCTAAAGTGTTAGCATGGAGCCAAACATAGTGTACGCTAAAGTGTTAGCATGGAGCCTACTGTCAGTCAATATAGTGTATGCTAAAGTGTTAGCATGGAGCCTACTATCAGTCAATATAGTGTATGCTAAAGTGTTAGCATGGACCGACACAGCAAATTATATATATCAGGGACACATTGATGGTTTTGATGGGGTTTTTTTCATCCCTTAACAGCTAAGTTGACTAATGGGCTAGCCTCCCAAAAACTTGGTGTATTTCTTGAACTTGTTACACAACTCAGGGACTATTACAAAAAGTCCTATCTTGTGACCTCTCTGACTAGCTTGTTTGTCCTCATCTCAGACTCCTGGATGACCTTTCATCCTCTGAGCCATGTGCTAAATGTCGCATGTACAGCGCATTCTGCAACATAGCCAAAGCTAGACATGTCACGCCTCTATTAGTCAGTTCTATTAGTGAGTTCAGCTGGTAACACTTTCAAGATACCAATTTCAAGGTCATATGGAATCATAAAGGTATTACATGCAAACTATGAGTGCATTATATTCATTATAAAAAGAGCTTTATCTCTGCTAGCCTTATAAAATGTATTTAATCCATCACAATGCACTTCAAGTAAACTGTTCTCAAAAAATGTAAAGGGTTGAACATTTTTAGGGCAACTGTACAGCAAATAGTCTCATAACAGTCATTCTGAGTTTGTAATGATACATAATGTCATAATGTATTATAATGCATGTTATTTTCTGATGTACTTATAATGTAAGAATACTAGTAAGTGAAAGTGTTACCGTTGAGCTATAAAAACCATGGCAGGACTTCACTGTTCAACTGAGATGAGTTTTCTGGAGGGCTGCTGTTTGTCAGCCAGAGGGGGATGGGTGAGGTCAAAGGTCAAACTACACTCAGGCTCAGTCTGGCAGAGTAAACAGAAACCGACTTTTACTGCTAACCCACTTCTGTTCCTGGAGGAGTGTTGAACAGTAACTGTTAAAGGCTTCTGCAAATTGCTGAGTTTAGTAATACGTGCCAAATCTGTAAACAAACGCATGGACTTGAACTGCCAACAAACACCCCTTTCTTTCTCTGGGGGGTTTGAGCATTAACTACAAAGTGTTTTCACTAATTGATGATTTGGGTAATACGCTCCAGAACATCACAACTGTCTAAGTTTTTTTGTGGTCTTCAAACAGGTCCTCTATCATGTGAAATCCCTAAAATGTCAGCAGCTAGTAATTGACTTAGATGAGGCACAGAAGGAAAGGCTGCTTTGGTTACAGTTTGATCCAATTATGACTCCTTCTCATGTCTTTATGTAACAAATAGAGAGCTGGAATTCATTACCAGTTATTACCAGTTAAATTTGTGTGGCGGTTTTGAACTTCATTTCATTACATGACATGGAGGCTGCAAAACACAATAAAGGCCTGTTAACAAAATGCCAGGAACATCTCCTCTGATGTTCAAACAAACAGTCACAGAAAATAAACCTGAACACTCCATTTAATTCCATACTGGTTTACACAGAGCTGAACAAGGCCCATTAAACATATGTTTTAATAATGGGGGAGGGACGGATTTGTACTTTTATTTTACTGCACTCTTTGCTCTTCTTTTCTGGCACTGTGAAGAAAAGATTGTAGCATTGTTGTTACTGTATTGATATTTTATGTATGGCTGCCTGGGCACAGAGTTTCTTAAGAAATATGGAGAATGAAAAGAACAAAAACACAGAAAATGGCTAGTAGGATGCCGTATGAATTGGCTCAGCTGTGGAAAAGAACATATTTTCACACTCGTCACACTCCACTTTCTTGTAAATGAGGTGGCTGGCAGGTAATCTTCCTCCATGCTATTATCAGATACAACAGGTTCTTAGTGCCTAAATTAGTCTAGAATGAGAGTAACTCATATCGCAGGTTTCTGTGTCCTTCCCCTTTGGATAGTAATAATAAAAACATAAATAATAAAACGGGGATAAACAAGGAGAAAAAAAAGGTAAATTATATAAAAGTCAATGTATTTTAAGAGGTGATTCAAAAGACGCTGCTGATTTTACCAGCCCATGCTCCTCAAACAAAGCGCTCCAAAGAAGGCAAAGGCTTGGTCACCTTTCCTCTTTAACCTGGACTTCAAAAGGCCATCCCGACCCTGCCTGAGGATTTTAGGCTTAAAAGATCTGCTATGAAGCTTCAGTAGCAGCCAGACCTAGCACAGCTTTAAAAGTAATCAGTATAAATGCTGAAACTAAAGGGCAACTAGTGTAGCGGGACGAAAGTTAGGGGTAATATAATCCCGTGATGTGTGGTCTTTGTCAATACCCTAACACCTGCATACTGATATCTGGAGCCAGAGCCAGAGAAATCCCCCTAAAACAGCCATGATGTACCTTGCATTTCTGGGTCCATTGTGTTATTTGGTGGTTTATTTTCCTTGTTCCCGCGGATACCCAGACAAACAGCACGTCACTGGCCCCATGCTGGCTGTGGGTGGGCTGTTTGTTCTGCAGTGGCCCCAAAAGGGCAGCTCACTCAATACTTACCATGGGCAGCCTGCAGTTTGCTATGCATTGGGCCCACTTAACACCCATTGTGAGGGCAGCCTGCACAAAACCCACAGGGTCCACTGTAGTTCAGCCCAACCATCACAACTATTTCTTTCCCCTATTTACATGATGTCAATGGTGGTAGGTCTTATTATTTTTTTTACTGAGGTTATCTGTTGTCATGAATTAAATGATTATAATTTACATCTATAACAACTGACTTATTTAGCCTAAAGCTCACCCATTCCGCCCAAAAAAATGTATTTATTTATTTATAATTTATCCAAAAATTGTAAAAGTACTACTCTTTTTTTTTTATTGTGAACAATATATAATGTAGAACTCACTTTTTCTCTAGTAAATAAAATAAGTAATTGCATACATTTATTTTTGAGCACAGACATGTTGAAATTTGTAGCAGAGAGGGCGCATCAATCTGTGGTGTGAAGCTAAAAGATGTTCTACATGTTCTACAGTCAGTTAGTCAACACCACCCAGTTCAGTTGTGTATGAATTCAAATAAGAGTATCTAGCTAGTGAGCTAAATTTAAATGAGAGGACATTTTGTTTCTTTGACTAAATATGTTGTGTTTTTGATACAAACTCAGATGTTCTAGCTAGGTTTAACATTAGCTATACAGCGTTAGCAGGCTAACATAAACTCCTTAATGTTTCTTTTGATTCAGTTGGATGACAATTTGTAACTTTAACAGCCTATGAAAAAGTTTACGTACCCAGTTGCCATATTTCATTGAGTGAGCCAGTGAGTGTATATTAAATTGAAATTGAATTGTTCTTAAATATAATGCAATGCAGCCACAAGACATGTTGTGTTTTAAGTAAGGGATGTGGCCACAATCATAGACACGCCCCAACATTCATTAACTAGTTGGCTAGCTAGCTATATTATGCCCATATACTCAACTTTGATTGAGAGCAACAAGTTCACACCCCTTCTCTGGGGGTTGTCAAAAGGCATTCTGGGAATCACTAACTGAATTAGAAATAGATGAGGCAGCTTGAGGGAAAGTGGGTTCACCAAAAAAGTAAATTGCAACACTTCATCAATAAAACATTGCATTGCATTGAACATCAAAAATTGGTGATGTCTATCAGTGTATGGGATTTTTCCTCTAAGTTGGTTCAGACATGTCCAAACTAGTTTTTAATATGATACTCAAGGTATAAACAAGAATAAAAGAGAACTTCTCCATCCTTACAAACAATTGTGTTTAGGGACAAAGACAATGACTTTTGTGTTGTTAACTGAAGTGCCTCGTGTCTTGAGAGAAGCAGGACTCAAGTAGCGATCGTGTATAAGTCATCAGTCTCTACAGAAGCCTGGTTATAAGAGAAAAGAACTGAATAACCCGTAAGACCCAGTGACCCTTCTAACCTCAAAGAGGACTTATGTAAGTGCTATCAATGCTTTCTTTATCTGTAGCCTATATACACATGATGGGCAAGTCTTTTTCGGTCCAAGTACGAAGGAGTTGAAAAACAGCAATGTACATGAAAAGAAACTCTGTGGCCGGAGCCCATCTACTTTTATTCCAGCATGACAGACCATGATTTCCATGGCAGTACTTCAGCTTCAGCAGACGAGTGGAGGACTGCAGCGGAGGCGAAAGCTTTTACTGAAGTGTGTTTATGAGCGCACCAATAGACTCACTGGCCCGCAGCTGAGACAAATGAAAACACCTCGGGCTTTGTTTGGTCTGAGAGTGATTGAGTTGTCTTGGTAAACCTGGTAGTGGTTTGCAGAGGACAGTGAGTTTTAGTGTGGGTGTAAGAGCTTGTGGTTTTTGATAAAGGCCTGTTGGCTACGTTGTAGGTAGTTCCAGACTAAGCTATCCTCCAAAGACAATGTGGTTAAGTCCCTCGCCAGGGGCGGACTTAGTGATTAGGGGGCCCTGGGCAAAGGCAAACATGGCCTAACCCTGGCCCTTGCCCCTGATGACTGATGGAGAAAGCTTCATATGCCACAGAAAAATATTGCTAGGAGTAATTTAAGGCATAATACTGGGGCACTGGGACACCCTGGTATGTCAGGACACTTAAGACCCCCTCTCAGCTATGAGCAGTTGATGATTATACTAAATACTTCCAGCCAAAAGTCCCTGTCTGTGCACCCTGCTGGGGTGCAAATGGAGGCAAAGAGACTCATCAGACCCGTAAGCCCTCCTTACAGAAGCTTTGACTGGAACACGGATGGTCGGGGGATTCTCACTCAAGCCAGTAATATTACTCACCCTTGGGGCATTTAAAGCAAAATATCCACATTTTTATCTTTTTGCTCACTGGCTGGCTGTTCTATTTTCATCCAGTGTGTATCTGTGTTTCCCTAATCTTATTTAAGTCTTTGTTTTTGTGCTGACAGTATAGGCCGTTGCCATGGTAACGTGCCAAGTGTGGAAAGAGGAAACTGGCGTGCAAAAGGAGGAGAAGCGCATTAAACTGCTCAAACGTGTGATTCCAAGATTCACACCTCAGCGATGATATCAAGAAGTCATTATCACCTCTCAGCAGGAAGGCGGAAAATATGCAGTGAGAATGGGTTTATTTCTCGCTGTGTTTCCAAGGCGAGTTAACCATTAAGTGCCTATGTGTGGTCAATTACCTCCAGGTCGTTATCGTAGGCATGGTGTTGCCCTGGACTGTGTGGGAGGGAAAGGATTCAGATAAAGCAGCTTTCAACCTTAAAAGTGCTATGTGCATCATTTTTAACTTAATCAAATTAATTGTGATCTTGGTAAACAAATGAAACCACGCTCAAGATGACTGGTAGCCTGTATCTCATGCCAGTGGTATTGCTTGAGCTAGTGTTTCTGAAAATTAAGACTACATTCCCATAAACCCCCTTGCTTATTGTCCCTCCTCCCCCTCCTTGGCATCTTTGGCTTTACTGAAGATGATAAACATGTTGGAAGTGATTTTTCCATCGGTCTTTCACTCCTTCCACCATCTGCCATTGCCAGAAACTCTGAAAGCTTTAGCTCTGTTTGCTCTGGAACAACAGCATCATCTTCCTTTTTTGTGCCATAAAGAAATATCCCTTTGTGTCATAAACCAGTAGAGCAGATTTCCCATCAAATCCAACCCGGTATAGCACATAATGTAAAATGCAGTGTAGAGGCCAGTAGAGGCTGCCAGTCTTCTCGGCACTGGTCTTGTGTGTTTACAGTTGATGGTCAAATGATACACGTAGCACTGTTAATACACGCCATGAACAGCAATGCAGTACAGCACATTTACAGTATAGTCAGTCTCTGAGGACTTGTGAGGAATCATGCGATGTGAAACTTTATTGATTTTCTGTCTGTGGAGAACACCAGAGGAGTTGTTTCCCCAGCAACCAAAGACAGTTTGTGTAAACAGACCAGCAACTAGACTCCAGTTTAGTCTAATGACAGTCTAATGGCAGAGAAATATGAATGCAAACTTTGGATGAATATTAACGCTGTCCAATCTGTACTAGTGTGGTCCAGTTACACTCTAGCCTGCCATGGCTAGAGTACTGATCCACTTTACATTTTCATTACACAAGGAAACAGTTTTACCCCTCCATATCTGTTCAGCTAGTAGGAAAAAAAAACTTTTTCAAGAACCAATGAGGTAGTTCTGATGTGTGTTTCAACAATACGTTGTTAATAAGTTTTCTTAAAAATTTATTGTATTGTGATCTATTTTTGTAAATGTATATTTGCTGACTGATTCCTTTATTTTTTACATTTTCTCTTTGAATTTTTAGTCTTGTCTGGACCCCAGGAATACTAGCTAGTGGCCCTAAACACCAGCTAATAGGGTTCCTAATAAACAATAAACAATAAACTAATGACATATAAGATTAACGAGCGGACAGCCGCGGCCCAAAACAGCCCAAACAGAGATTTCAGGGTCAAACTGCGACTAAGAGGACAAGTAGATTAAACGGGGCATTGAGTCGGTCGGCCACCGATTGTTTTAGGATGAAAGAAGGCATTCCCATAGCAACCAGTCAGCTGGTCACCGTCCAGCTGTCTGTGGGTGTCGGGGTGTTTCAGGGAGGCTATGAAGCCATAGGAATGTCATGGATTACCACTGAATAGCAGTGGTCCCACCAACCCCCCACCCCCCACCCCCCTCCCCGGGGACAGGACTTGTTTGGCGGCCGGCCATCCCCCCACTGCATTCACAGACCAGACAAAGACGGACGGCAAGAAGAGCAACTGGGTGCAAAATATTTGGAGTCTATGCTACATTTTGTGACTGGAGCAGCACTTTTTTTCTCTCTCTGCTGCTGGATTCTGTCAGAATAGTGCTAAAACATATCTGTGTAGTCTTTGTTTAGTGAACAACCACACTGTGTTCGTATCAATGTAGAATAGAATAGAATAGAATAGAATAGAATAGAACTTTACCAACCAAGGCAGGACAATTGTCTTTGGTCTCACCAATTAAAACACAACATCACATCCATGTACTGTACATCACATCAATAAAACAAATCACATCACATCACATCACATCAATAAAAAACAAACATCAAATCATCATATCATCATCAAATCATCAGATGTCTATTTTAACAAATAATTTAATCTGGTATTGTGTCTTAAAATGTTAGTTTTCTTCAAACAACAACATTTTCTCAATACTAGTGGTGTGGTCTGCCTCATTCTGCCTCATTTCAAAATATTGAAATATAAAATATTTATGCAAAATATTTCTAGAAAAGTGCATTGGAAGCAACTGGAATCATTTCAATCCATTTGCAGAATTCTCTCGTTTTAAGAAAGATAATCTTTTAAGACATTTTTTTTTTTTTTTTTGCACAGACATATTGTGGCCTTCAGTCGGTTCAGTACAGTTTGGTTATGGCTGTTTATTTGTAAGGTTTGAAAGTTTACAGTCTGACGGACATATTTCACAGCCCAAGAGGTCTAGGATGTTTGTGCCAGTATGATTCTTTGATGTATTTGACTCTGACTTAGGATGGTTCAGAGGGAAAAGGATGGTGGCGCACCATCCTTGTCTGATTCCAGGGGCTCCTTGGTGACTCTCATTAGGAATTTAATAAAAAGAGCGGAGCTGATCTCTGGGCTGAGTCTGGGCTGACACTATCATACACTAAGCCGCACAAGCTGATTAATGAAACAAGATTTGAAAGGAGAATACCAGGAAGGTTAAAAAGCGTGCCCACTCAGATCTCTGTGAAAGGCACCTCATGAATTCACAATGCTAACTACTGTGTTTTCGTCTTTTTTTTTCTACCACAGTACAGTTAGCGCCATGATCTTTAAAAGCCATATTAAACCAGTACAACCAAAAGTGAATGTTCCTTTAATTATTACAGTAATTACCAAAACAGTTTTACCAAAACATCATCATGATTTGGTAAAAGTCATTTTGTAGAAAGCAATTCTGTTCTATATTGAGCAATATGCTGTATAATTAATACAACAAAATTGTATTATTGAGAAAATTTAACTTTACCTGCATTTTTAATCTCACATAATCCTGTTTGTATGCAAATGAGTTTCAACAATGTCACACAATGGGAGAATTTTCTTCTGGGTTCTTCATCTATTAGTTTACAGGGACTGCTGCGATATAGTGATATATCGCTAAATCTTTTCAAGATCATAAGACAACGCGTAGCCTATTCTGGTATTTTAAAATAGAGAGCATCATTGCATAAGCAGTGCTTATATGTATGCAATATGCTATAAGCTATGTTTGCTAATGGTTCCGTTGCATTAACTAGTATTAACTAGTTTTCCAAGTAGCCTAACGTTACTTTATTTTCCATAGAGAAAATGAAAACAGTTGATGAACTACAGATCATTAATTGTGATCTATGTCATCACCACAAATGCTGCAGGACTGTACTGAATCATGAAAGTGAAGCCGTATAGCTAATCTGTTACCCTTATATAATCCACTTTCTTGGATCTGCCATTTTGTCTGCTGCACTCCTTGTTACTTGGCTGCTTGTAATGTTGGTGGAGCGTGAATTTAAACTCATTCTACTGTTGGGCCCGTGGTAGAGCGCTGTGGCTAAGAAGCATCTGCTGTGTGACTAAAATGTAAAATGCACCCTAGCCCTAACCCTAACAAGCCCCCCTCCTCAGAGCTTGCTGATCCAGACCTCTTTTAGAGGGCGTCTCTGTCCTGTAAGCACAGATGTGTTACAGGGGTCGCGGGCGGGTCAGCTGCCTTCGTGACCCCACAGTCATCACCCCATCCACCGTCTCCCATCAGCCTGTTAAGTACTAGGGATGGCACTGGCTTGCTAGAATGTAAACAACAATGTAAAAATGTCATTAAAAGAGCAGATAATATAATTTGGATGGAGAGCTTGTGAAATTGTGATGGGCAAGCCGTCTCATTTGTGATTTGCTACAGCAGAATAAGATGGAGCTAATATCACGATTCATTTTTCTGCCCCACGATACGTATTGTCATATTTGTTCATTGCGATATATTGAATTTCAATATATCGTCCCATCCCTATGTAGTGACCTTACTGTAGGGTAGGCCAATGTTTTCTACTTTGACAACGCCACCTTCTGTTTAGTGAGCGGAAGGAGCTCGACCTGATTGCAAAGCGGTCAGTTGCTTTGGTTCGTACAAAATCACCAAGTGAGGCATGAATCATATAAAAAATATAATAAATTTTATTACAAAAATAGAACAATTTAATATTTAAAAACCCAAGGATAAAATGATCATTCCTGTTTGGCCAGCCACCTGGTACCGTCTCCGCCCTGAGACCCCCGGAGTGCCTGAGCGCGCTCCCACGCTCCGCCGCAGCCCCCAGCAGAAGCGCCTGATAGGAGTAAAGACAGAAGAAAAACAGCACCGCAAGCCAGCATGCAAAACCAAATCACTCTAAAGAGGAAACATGCAGTTCCTTTACCACTACAAACCAAACCATGTGCACAGTTATGTCTTATCACTATACCACCTGATGTGGGAGATGAGTGTCCCTTCCTCCACCAGTACCCCACGCCGGTAGCTGCAATGGAGATGGAAGTCACCACCCGACAACCCACCCAGGGCCAGGACGCGCCGGCCCAGCTGCGAGTCGGTAGCCGGCTAAAGAGGAGCACACTGACAAAATGTTAGTACAAAACAATATCAGAGCAGCTAACGCTGCTATAGGTGGCGACAGTCTTGTATGGCACGATTGGCAACACTGGCCAATTACTTCACAGCAAACAACGTAAACGATATACTATTTGAAATAAAAGGAAAAACCCTATAGGAAACAGTGGCTGATAGCCCCGCACTCTCCTATTCATCTGCCCGCCTGGACTGAAAAGAAAAAAAAAACAACATTACAATTAAAAATGTTTAACATAAGATAAAAAATAAAAAAAGGAACACCCAGAACACATACTTGCTGAATGCCACGCTTGTGCCAACTGGGTCAATCTCTCCGATGCCCTTCCTATAATCCTGCGGGCACAAGGAGAGCACATAAAACACCAACACACAGCCACACATGACGGACAGCATTAACATAAAACCATCGGGGCATACCCGGTACGAGAATGGAGCAATGCCCAGCCTGGATCCACTAGCGCTCAGCAGCAACAGAGTCCCTGGCGTGCCCTGTATGAGAGAAACGCACAGCATAAAATGCCAGCCCAACAGTAAGCTTCTCCTTCCCCGTCTGTGGTACTAATCAGATCTCCCTAATTGCTCCCTCCACACGTGGAGTGTTGATTGCGCAACCTCGTGAGAATGTCAGGAATGTGCCTTGACTAAGGGGGCCAATTGGCCCTCTACTGGTTGGGCTAGGGCACCACATCTATTAAG
Source organism: Centroberyx gerrardi (assembly GCF_048128805.1). Classification (NCBI taxonomy): domain Eukaryota; kingdom Metazoa; phylum Chordata; class Actinopteri; order Beryciformes; family Berycidae; genus Centroberyx; species Centroberyx gerrardi. The sequence continues at coordinate 28,600,410 of NC_136006.1, read as the reverse complement.
TGCTGTTCTTCTAATCCCTGTCTTATCCAGCTGGGTGAATCCATGTTACTTGGACAACTGTTGGGAATCATAGACATGATGCAAGTATTACATCATGTGCGTTTACAGAGACAGTACTCCAGCTTTGTTTGGTTAAGTCGAGTCACAGTTGTTTTTGGACTTACAAAGTGATTGCATAATTCTTTTTATCCTTCGTTTATTCTTGACTTGTATTACAAGTTCTAGCTGCTAGCCAGTGACTCATATCTGAACAGGCTGGTTCAAAATGGCCATTTATCTAAGCTCAGGGCTTAGGGATAGATGGGAGACATCACTAACAGCAGGCTGTGTCAGACTTTAGGGAGTAAAACATATGGATTTATTTTAAACAGTGATTTGTTCTGCCTGTTAAGGGTGGATAAGGTAGAGGAATGAGAATCTCAGCTGTTGTGTTCAGTATTAAGTATCTGCTGGGTTTTAGTTTTCGGATTCCAATTGAATTTCCTTCTTTCTTAAATGAATGCGAATATGGAGTGTTTTACTAAATGTAGTTGTAAAATATCTTTGGTGTTTTTCACAATGTATGGAACTTGCTGAAAATATCCATAAGTGAATGATGTAGATATATAGGGCGGGAACTGAAAACCACCCATATCCTCTAGGGAGAGTCCACATTTGCTAAGAGACACAAAGAGGCATGATCTCATTCCGACAGTGCATTATTTATGACAGCTAAATGCATGTATTTTAGACAAGCCTTGAAATGGCAGCGATTTGCGCAATCTTCCTTATACTTATCACATGAGCAATGGATGCCTACACAATATGTTGTCGATGTTATATCTATTTCATACTGCTTTCAATAATAAAGTGAACTGAAACATGACATAATTGCAACCATGATGTTTCTTGACATTGGCTATATTCTCATTCTGCAGCATCCCTACCAAAAACTACACTACAAACTACAAACATGGTGGATTGCCAATGTGAAAGAGGCAAATATGATATTATGGCATGGTAGAAATTCATATTAAAACAGCTTTTGAACTTTAGTTTCATTTTGGTTTTCAATGTTGGTGCAGGCCGTCGCATCAACATCTATTCAACATCAACATGTTCGCTAGGAGTGTCACACTAAAACAAAACAAAAAAGGAAAAAGGAAACTTTCCAGAACTACTTTTCTCTACTGCCCTCAGCTTTGAAGAATAATGTACTTCGTATAAAAGGATTGTCTCGCACCATCCATGATGGAGTGCATGCCAGCAGCCCCATCTCCTCACAGCCATTAGGTAAATGGAGTGCAGCTTGAAGACCCACTAACCTCGAAAGTATTTTCTTGAAGTCTTAAAAGTAAAAAGCCATCAAGAAAATACTTTCGAGTTAGTGACTGTAGTGACCCAAATGGGCATATTCCCTATGAGCTAAATATAAACTGAAGTGAATAGAGGAGATAGGCATTAATAAAATACAAGACACGCTGAATTAGATGCAACCCTTCCATGACCTTGACGATACTTTGTTCAACCCTAGGTTTAACTTTTTTACTTTTTATATGTTGTTTTCCAGGTGTGACTGCAGTGTGTGCTCGTTCCACGTAAGGCTCTGTTCAGAAAATGAAAGAATTTGGGATGGGGTCAGGTTTGGGTTTAAAAATAATGCTAGAAAATATGATTACTGGCAAATTATTTCAGGCTTTAGTTGGGTTAGGGCTCGCGAAAAGCCACATCTCTCAGCTAGTTACCTCCACCAAGGAGGTTATGTTTTCGGTGCCGTTTGTTTGTTTGTTTGTCTGTTAGCAGGATTACGGAAAAACTACTGGCCCAATTTTCATGAAACTTCGTGGAAGGGTGTAGCATGGGCCAAGGAAGAACCCATTAAATTTTGGAGCGGATCCGGACCCGACTCACGAACAAGCAATAATAGCACGAACCTTGGCGGAGGTCTGCGCTCTCCGAGTGCCCTTCTAGTTTGTGAAGAAATCGTTCACCGCAAAAAATGTCCATCTTAACAAGTCATTTAGTCTATGATTGAGTCATAAAATCGTAGTCGTCTTAAAGTAAGCGAAAAAAATCTGCCAGTGGGGTTAGATCATTTCACTTGTTTCCAATAAAAATCAACTTTTGAACTTTGTTGAATCAAGTGTGAATTCTGATACTGACACTGATTTCTAGAAAATGGCAGAAGTTTTCTCTTGGTTTCCGAAAAATAAGATCTGAAGGCTGAATATGAGACTAAATGACTTCTTAAGATGGAAATTTTTTTGCAGTGTCGGGATTCAAGTCAAGCCAAGCCTATTTTTTCAGGCCTAACTCAAGTTCTCCTCGGACCACCAAACTAGACATTTTCCCTGGGATCCTTCTTGCCATGACACAACTGCTCTAACTGTATACAGTGAGGGTGATTTAAGGCTTGGCTAAATCTGGAGCAGCTACCTTTTCAGCGAACCCCCTGAACAAACATGCCCTGCTAAGAGGTCACCTCATTCAGCCATTGTATGAAATGGGACAGGTGGAACTGCCTTTGTTTCCCAAACAACAAGAGGGAAGAAAGAACGGCGAGGGCCGGCTCACTGTGGGTTGAAATGCTATTCATCAAGAGTACAGTAGACCCACCAGTCTATTGGATCTGTGCCCACTATAGGTGGAGGACAGAGGGATTTGAAGGAGAAAGAGGGTATGAGAGAGAGAGAGAGAGAGAGAGAGAGAGAGAGCATGAGATTTAACCTGGTAAAGAAGAGGGTGGTCAACCAATGGCAACAGTCCCAGCAGCCCCTGCATGATGGTAGTGGGTGGGTTGCGGGGGTTAAGGGGAAAGTGCAACAAGACAAAGGAGCTGTTGTCCTTTCCCACTGCAGTAGAGGTTTCCCAGGGAAGCATTACTATTGAGGCCCAGGTCTGTCATAGGAGAGTCCCCCTCTCTTTGTGCTGTGGCAGTGGAGGGGTCAGGAGAGGTCCGGGACAAGGTTGGGGGGGGTGGGGTCTCCAGCTGGACGACATAAATCCAACACCCCCCCTGTCCAAATCAACCATGAATGGCTGTTTCCTTTTACAACAGTGAGATGTGTGATAATGGCACTTCCCATTAGCGTTGCTTTGGAAGTGCAAGTGTCATTTTCTGATTAACCAGTAATGCAATAACTGTCGGATAACGCAATAATTGGTCAAGCTGTAATGTCTCTCTAAGTGGGTCAACAATGAACTAAAAACGGCTAATGTAATTAATAGGCAGATTATGAAATAACATCTTCAAATTGATACTGTAATAAGTAAAGGGGCATGAAGTAATCTATAACTTTTCCGGAAGTAATCTATGACTTTTATCTATTGACCAGTAGCAATTGCAACAACATCGACAGGTGTCTTGTGCAGCTTATAGTGACCTGTAACTGACACAAATAATAAATTCACATATTCACAATGTAGAGGAGTAAGCTAGCTAATTAGCAGAGAGCAGAGATCCAACATCTAGTGAAGAGGGAATATATCACCATGCTAAATACTGGAATAATAATACTGCTTTGTCATTTCACTTTTTGGCTTGAGAACAAGGCTTTTTAGCCTTCGTAGCTGAAATGTGTTGTTGAGTCGGTCACTCGCTCATAGTGGGAGGGTGTCTTCATATTCCACTGAGTGGGCAGTTTCTGTTCCAAAACAGAGTACGGCTGGAAAGTTAGCTTTTAAAGCCAGAAATGTCAGCACCTCACCAAGTAATCGTTGAGTCATTGGTATTGAAAAAAAATTTCACAACCCTTATAATATAGCAATTGCTACATTATCAGGAAAAAAATTACTGCAATGTCAGTCTGAAGATGTTATTACATTACCCAGTAATTTTTTACTTTATCAAGTTTTCGTATATTTCATGGTTTATAAAGTGACATGTTATTACATATTACAAGTTAATAGATCATCTGACAGTTATTACATTATCAGTTGGTACAGGGGTTGTTTCCCCTATGTGATATGATACTACCTAAGTTTTGTTTTCCAACAAACTTCCCTAGTAGTGTTTACATTTGATATAAATCTTAATTTGCGTCATATTACAGACTTCATCTGTTTCTAATTGCCTTCTCAGTTATTTTGAGTTTTTTTTAATGACCTCTCTGGAAAGTCATGGTTGTGACATCGGTTGTGCGTGGGCGCTGCAGGAAGGTGCAAAGCTGATGATTCAGTGGTGTAATATGCAACATGGCTGGAGCCACGTCAGTGAAGGCTTGCATACATATGTGTGTTCGATTGCACACCAGTCCTGACTCGCCTCGTCAGCCGAGAGCACATCTGCTGATCTGAGCTCTGCTATTTCTGGCTTGAACCAGAACGGACATGAGTTTTAAAGTGCTTTTAAAGTTCACAGAGTGTTTGTATCAGTAAATTTAACAGCATATTGAAGTTTGGAGAAAACACAAGATTTTAGTGTGAAGAGGGAAGGAAACGTGCTTTGAAAGAGTTAAGGCTAATTTATGGTTCGATGTCAAAATGTCGCCGTAGGTGACGCAAGATTGTGATTGGTCCGCTTGGGCCACTTCGCATTTCCTTATCTATCAAAGCCATTTCCAGTTCCAAATCACCATCCGCTGCCATTGTTACCGTTCTGTTTCAAAGAACATAAACACGATTACTTTTGTTTTTGTTCTACACAAATTGCAACAAAGCCACCAACATGTAATTTGGTGTTAACAAGTCATGTTCATTTCATATATTTGTATGAGATCAGATTGGAATAAGGTCAACAGCCTAGCATTCAGGGACTCATTATGGGAAATCTGAGCTGTTCTTGAGAAATCACTCATGCAGCCCACATGTTTACATCTTATCTCTTCCAGCTTTACACATCTGCTGGAGTTACTGTAAGAGCAAACCACAGTTTGACAGTTAAGCACATACTTTCAAACAAGTAAATGTGGTGAGTAAGACTGAAAGAAGGTCTCAAATCATTTCCCTATTATTTCTGAAATAATGGAAACTATTTGTCAAGATGCTGGTTGTTTATTTCTCATCTCAATAATTCAACCAGTGAGATAAAAGTGCTTCACTGATTGCAAGAGATAGGTGATTTGGCCATGCAGCAGAGCAGAACGTCTCTACCTCATTAACTCATCTCATTGTTACATCTATTAGAAAAATTTATTCCAGAGCCACTTAATGCAGGGGAAAGTAATGCAGATTAGCTGATGGTCACCAAAAATCTGTGGAAAATGTGTGAATTCTGTAGCATACTTCCACTATTCACCGACATAAAACATGGTTTTGTGTAAATTAAAGCAAATGAGTCGGCCAGTGCTTTGATTTTCTTCAAATGCTCATTATACTCACTTCACATCAAGTCAGAGGAATGTATTTTTGATCTTGTTCTTGTTTTATTGATGATAATAGAAAATCCATTTGATGGTCTCATAGCCAGTCTGGAGGAATGGATTTGGATATTAGTGGACGTGAGCTGGATGAGGTATTACCTGTCATGGTTGTCTCATCACCTACCCATCAATCAGACATGTTCTGAGATGACATGACAGTGACAAAATGATCCTTCTGAGGAGCGGTGTCTTCAGAGTAGGCTTTGATCGATGTAGATTTTACAAGGCCGATACTGATGTTGTTATTTTTGGATTAAAGCTGATATTTTGTGCTGATATTCTATGGGTTTTTTTGACCAGTTAATGCAAAAAGATACAATGATTGATGGTTTCCCCCAGAATTTTCTTCTTGTCAGGGTGGAAAAGCCTCTGAAACAGCATTTTAGACCATCATGGGACACTAAAACTCTCCATTGAAAGCCATGCTAATTAAATTCTTTTAGGTGGGTCAGCAGGGTGAGGCAGGTTTCACTGCAGGTGTTACAGACTGATATCCCTAAAGTTGTTGAGTAAAATCAAATCCTGGCCGATATCGGATGTTTATTGAAAAGCCAATGCCAGACCAATATGTTGATATACCGATATTAGGGATCGGACGGTATGCTTATTAGTAAACCAACAACTTATCCCAGATTGTAAATATAGAAGGTTTACATTATTTACCTAGAAACAAAAAAAGCTCAGAGGAGTTTTGGTCCCCTTATGTCTCATGCTACATCTACGCTCTAAGACCACAGCTCTGTTTCCCCCCTGGATGCCTCTCGGTCCTGCGTCATGACGGATCATTGTCAGGCAGTGTAAATTTGTCAGGTTCAGGCTTGTAGGAGGGAAGATGTATCAATTACCTGGATAGCACAAGGTCCTCCTTCCTAGCTTGTTGCTGTCAGATGGCCATGACCAGACACACCAAGAGGAACAATACATTTTGAATGCAGAAAATTAGGTTACCGTAGTCTTAAATTCAGCTCATGCCAAAGTTCATGTCAGTTTCAAAGACCCTTTATTCTAATTAATGTTTGCACAATGACAAGGACATTTGCTCAAATGGTCTGTCTCTTCTGCAAACAATAATCGAATATACAACAAGAACAATCAGAAAATGTGGCTGTATGATAGAGCGGCATGTGATCTTGGTTGGATAACCGGATATGGATGTCCCCATTTTTTTGTCAGGATCATAGAGAAAGCTGGAGAAGGGAGTCCAACTGGTCTGAGTCCAAAAACCAGCACTGTCACAAAAACAGAGGTAGGGAGGCGAGCGCCGGCCTGTCCAGCAGCTGAAGACACTTTGACACAGGATCTGAGGTGAAATGTTAGTTTTGCCACTTTGGGTCAGGTCACACCTACAGTTTGTTTTCTTTGATCCAAACCACAGTGGAAAGTTTACTTTGCTGCAATTTTGTATTTGGCTTGTTTAGGTTCGCACTGCCCAAGTACAAGTGAACCAGGGCTTGTAAATAAAAGTCACATGGACTCACAAGTTGCTTGTTTACTGGACAGAGGTTTGGTTGCCAGGTTAGGACTTTGGTGGCAAGAGGAAGGGGGAGTCAAACCAAATCTGATTCCAGTCCCTGTAACTTTAGCTTGTCTGTGCTCTTTGTTGTAATTTACCTTTTCTGGTGTCCATACCAATTAAGAACACATGAAGAAACAGCTGAATATGAGCATCAGTCCAGACTGCGGATTGTTATGCTATAGGCTTTCCAAGCATGAGGAATTGCTGGCTGTCAGATGTCAACATCGGTCCCCTTACACCCATAAAACTTTGCATTTTGGGGTTGTTCAGACCTGCATTTTCAGGCCGTTACCTTCACAGTTCAAATTGCATTGTTCTCACCTGGCCAAACGAACCAAACTATAGGAGTAAACGCACCAGAGTTCAAATAAACAGCTTCAAACATTCTTGGTGTGAACAGGCCCCAGGCGAGTCCTGGTATGTCATTTGGTTTATCAAAGAGACACAAATTACAGAGGCAGCAACCAAGTGTTGATCTAGAAACAGCTTTGCCTTTATGAACAACATGGCCAAAGGGACCTGGTCAGCAACCCATAAACTCTGAAATGCTTGCTAGATTAGACTACTAGACTGGGGCTAATCATAGATCATCATGGATATCCGCAAGTCTAATTGTCAATCCAGGACTAGCCTGCTTTTGTGTCCGGGGAATCACTCCACGCTTCAGGACCCTCCTCGGTTTCAAAAGGAAATGATGAAACGATGACAGACAGACTGCAACACAGGCTCTCCTTCTGGATTAGTGTGATGTTTGGCCCTCCGCACACACTCTATAGCTCCCCTACATCACCAAGAATAACCAAGACCCATCACTGCTTGAGCAGCCCCAACACCCTTCCCAAGTGCATAGCCTTGACAGACACGCCCAGAATGGTTGTTGCCAGCTGTCTTCTGATGTTTTGATTTGTGGGAGGCGGGGTAGTGTGTGTGTGTGTGTGTGTGTGTGTGTGTGTGAGGGGGGGGTTACAGGATGATGGACATGCACATAGTCGAGAGGCCAGAGACTCTCACAATCCCTCACGTGCCAGGAGCATTCCTCTCATCCTATAGATAGAGCGATATGGAGAACATGAGTTTTAGAGGAATGCCGTGCTGCTATTTCATTACAGACCTGCCCCCAAATAGAAAGGTGGATAATAGCAGGAATAGTTTGGCTGACTGAAATAGACAGAACACACACTGCAATGGGCTGACAAAGATCAGACTGGGTGATCCCCAAGGTTAGCCAAGCAAAATGGAGGCTATTTCTGTTTTGAGAGAGAAATTTCGCTTCACTCAACTTATGCCTATATGGACTCAATCCATCAATCCATATTTATTATTTCTTTCTCTTGTTCTGTAGACTTCCGCTGTCTAATCTACACAACTCACACAAAAGACATATGACACATGGAGGAGCCAATTATGCTAATTTCACACCTCTATACCGGTTTACAAAGATCTAAATAAAACACATATAACACTAGACGTGCTATAGGTGTGCATTCTCTCCCACTTTGAGATGCATGTATTTAATGTGTTTTTGCATAAAACCACATGGATCATCCAGGGAGCATGACTTACAGATGGAAAATAACTTTAGCTTTTCACAACAGATCTCATTGTAATGCAAAATGCAGGTCTGCAATACAAACATAAACAAAGCTTCTAAATACAGTAGCCTAATGTCAAATACATTAGAGCAACAGATTAGCCGTCACATTATCAGGCCTTGTATCAAGACCGTTGCAAATCAAAGAGACAATGCCAAGTGTCTCCTATCCCATGTTTTCACTCCCTGCGGCAGGGCCAACCTTTTATTTACCTTTGAATTACAAATTTGGCTTTTAATATGCAGCACGCTACAGCCGGGGCAAACCATGCCATACATAACAAACAGACATTAAACCCACATTTCTGTTCCTCAGCAAGACTAATGCAGATGATGTTCACCAACTGGATTAACTCTGGTGGTGGTATTTTGACTTGCAACATCATTTCAAGTTTAGTGTTGAATAAAAACTGTCAAAGTAGCTTCACAAGCAAGAGAGAAAACCAAAGTGAAAACACATGCTCCTTTGACAGCACAGACTGTCAGTAATGAACCTCCTGATACAAAATGAATTAGATTGTCCCATGGCCTAGATTAGCCTGGGAAACACTGGTAAACAGTGCTTGTTGGCAACATGGTCAACGACTCATTCATACAGCTTCATAATACAAAGAAAAGAGACAATCTCACGAATACAAAAGGCTTTCTACTCACGTTAATATGAAAGATGACTCTTCCCCTTTCATATCAATGTCGATAGTCTAGAGTGTTGATGAAACTTTATATGAAGGGTTTTGTTCTAAAAGTGAGATATCCACCATGTGAAGAAATTGACACCTACTATTACAGATTATTGAAATGAATGAATGAATATTATGTGTTGCTATTAAAGTTAGAAGTAATCTTAAACCTTCTTTCCCAAAATAGTTATGTTATTGAGGATAGAATCATCTGTGGTTATAATGATTGATGAATTGGATATGCGTGTTGCGTTTTGGAATGAAACCCTTATTTCATATGTGAACGTGCTGTTGGTGTCCTGAAGTACTTTTTTATGGCAAAAGCTAAGTTCGATCACATGTTAAATCTATAAACCCCCAAAAAAAGCCCTAAAAAAAAAAAAAAAAAAGTCAATTAATGTAAAACAATAAAGAGGAAGCATCCACTGTTTGCACTAGATGGACCACAAGCCCCTCTGGAACATAAAGTAATGTATATTTGTATTTTTAGAAATGTTTGAATCTATGTATTTTTATGATTTATTTACTAATTTCTTTTAAAAGACATGAGTCAGGACCTCCTCTATTTCTCTGTGCCTCAAACCAAGCAGACGTAAGAAGGAACCTCAGATTTTAAACAAACCCCAGCTGCTGCTCATTGGGTTTGACCAAAGTAGGGTTTTTCAATTAACAGTGGTCATGTCCATAAGGGCCACAGCAACCCCAATGTGTTTACCTTTCCTCCAGCACCCAGGGCCTCAGTAGCCCTAAAGCCCCACCATCCCAGCCCCGCTCAGGTCTGATGAGTGTTACAGCCCCCTGAGGCATAGGGAAGTCTTCTACCAGCCAATATACTGGGGAGTAATGGAATGTGGACAATGGCTTTAGCCCAAGCAGGTGGGGTATGAAGGGGGGGGGGGGGGGGTTGTTAAGTTGTTGCCACAGTAACTACCATAAACCTCCCATCTGGAGACGAAAAAAGCGTCTTGTAAGGCTAAATGTGCAGAACGATGAATTCACAGATGGATTCAATTGACTTCAATTGCTCACCATATAGCAAGCTCTTTTCAGAGCAAATCTACTGTATACCGTGTCCATAACATTCAGTTTTGCCAAAATTTTTGTCTTATTTCTGATTCAAAATGTTGCTCATACAAAAGCTGTGGCTTGAATTTGTACATATATTAGCAATATCAGTCTAAGACACTGAATATATCCTTCTTAACAAGTCATTTCATTTAGTATTGAGTCTTGAAATCTTGTTTTTCTTAAAAGAAGTGAACAAAAATGTGTCAGTGGGATGACATTTTCACTTCTGTGCAATGCAAGTCAATTTGTTTCAAGGAGAAGTGACATTGTCTTGATACTAGCGGAGTGACACGCTGCATTTGAAGACAATGTCACAAGTTTCAAGAAAATCAAAACAGGTGAAACTGCATTAGAAACAAGTGAAAATACGAGAAGTAGAACTTGCTGTTACACCCAAAAACTTCATCCCTATCACTTAAATGTTAAATTGATTTCTTGATCCTGCAAACATGCCCTTAGGATTTGGAATCAAGTCTCTATCTCTGTTAGTTTACTAGTCATGGCAAAAAAAAGATAATCGTCTAATGGCAGAATTTCAAAATTTTATCAGTTGTTCCTTAGCCCAAGGCCGATCTGTCTACCAAGTTTCATGGAAATCCATTAAAACTTGTTTGAGATATCCTGCTGATAGACAGACAAACTAAGTAAGTAACAGGGCTGAAAACAGATGTAATTAACCCACACCTTTGGCCTATTATATCTCTAGTTTGAGTGAAAACAAGATTTTACGACTAAAGAGACTAAATGACTTGTTAAGATGGACATTTTTTTTGCAGTGTAGCCTTAGATCCTTCTCTTTGTTTGCACCACGATGTGATTCTCCTCCACACACATCAGAACGGCTGCTCTGTGAGCGTGATAAGCATTCGGCAGGACTACGTGCCAGGCGGCAAAGATGAGAAAGGACGCTATTAGTGCTGCCAACCTTCATTTTCTCCCTCCAAGTGCCTTGTCCCGAGCAATCACGCAGCGACTCTGACGAGACTGTCGCCTCAGTCCCAGGACACCTCGCTTGTCCAGACGCCCTGTTAATATTCCACTCAGATGCTGCGGCTCTGCACACATGAAAGGGTTAATAATTATGTCAGACACCGCTTTGATTTGACTGAACACTTCGTATTGTGTGCGTATCAAACGGCGTGGCACGTTTGACGCTTTGATGAAAGCCACCTATGTGATAGAATAGGATATACGGAGAATGAGGAGTTTGTCAGAAGAATGCATATTTTATTGAGGACAGTCAAAGCTGCGTCGGCCTTTGAGAATAAGATATTAATTATCCTCGAAGCTGAGTGATCTGGGCATACTTGCACACCACAGGCAAGACTGTGAATCTCTTTATAGAATATCTGAGCCAAATAGAACAACTAAAATGGATGTAACCTAACTCCACGGTAACCTAAAACCTCAGACCATTACACCCCCCCCCCCCCTGTGGATTACGGTAAGATAAGAGAAAGAGAGAGGGTGGAATGGAGACTGAGGTCAAGAGGTAGATGATGGAGAGAGAGAGAAGAGAGCCAGAGACAAACAGAGAGGGAGGGGGGGGGGGGGTTGTTAAATGAATCACTGGCAGTGATGTTTGATTTCATTCCAAACACTCTGCAGTCTCCTAGGAACACAGAGCAGCTGTAGGGGTGGAAATCTCATTGCTTGGCTTGGCGTAACTGTGTCAAAAGCAAGCACTTTGCTGGCTCGCTGTGACTTTCCTATCTCGCACTTGTTGTTTGTCTTCCTCCCCTCATTCCACGCACCGACCCGGCGCTACGGAGACCTGTTACAAACACAATTTACAAGTGTGACGTGTGGCAACTTGCAAAAGAACAAACTGTTTTTGCTTTTTTTGTAGGTGGCGCTTCACTGGAAGCCGCACTTGGAAAGATTTGTTATTTCAAAATGCATCCATCTCATCAGCCTAAATCATAAAGTGGGGCTGCCATAGAGAAGAGCGTCCCATCAACCACTAATAGATTTGTCCTATTTAAAGTGACAAATGAAAACTTGAGTGAAATCCAAACTGTTTCCTAAACAGCAGTGAGTGAGCATTCCATCTAGAGAAAGAAATAATATAGCATGACCTCGAGTATGTTATTAGTTTTGCACAACATTAAACAAGCATTAGCGTTTTAGGTTTTAATATAATACTTTTATTTTGCCACCCTGCCAACAAAAAATGTGTTCCCTGCTAAGCAATAAACATTTAGCTTCATAGATGTCGCATTCTGCATGCATGTTTCGTATTTATCTTGTAAACAGCCTCATGAAACAAACACAGATGTGTGATAAAATGTGAGTGTACGGCATTTTAAGCAATGCCCTTGCAGGGCTTTGGTCAGAAGAGCAGGGGAGTTCAGTGAGAGTGTGAACACTAGGCAGTCTCACTGGATAAGCCGCAACAAACCAGCATGTGCCTACATGTTTATCTCTGAATGAACAGGATTTCCAGGTGTGCAAACACAAGGCTTAAGTGTACCTGCCTGAAGGTACCAGCTGGAGCTGGCTGTGCTTGAAAAGTAGGCAGCAAAATCTCTAAAGAAGGGTGGGGGGGGTGTAAAATTTTATAGCAATATGCAATTTATAAATAGTTTTAGTAACAACAAATAGTACAGTTTTCACTTTTTTACTGTGAACAAGGAACATCCAAGAGCATAGAACCCATGGAAAACATTGGAATATCCATTTCTAAAGATCCCTCCCTTTAAAACCTCATTTGATATTGATATTCAACTTTTTTTCTATTATCTAATCTTTGTTTGCTTTGCTAACGCATATCCAAATACTGAAGGAATCTAGGAAATACCATCAAAACCTTGGATATGAATGTGATAACCTTCAAAAACCCTGACAGCCAGACTGCTGCTGCAAGTTTCCCTCTGCTGCTGGGTTTGGTAATCTTCTTGTTGTGCCTGCTGGTAAAGTGGTGTGGGTGTTGTGTGTGATCGGGTTTCCCACGTGCTTTTGGTCCATTCACCACATCCAGTCCATCCCCTGTGGGTACTGGTGCGTCTCTGAGGGAGGAGACTGAAGCTCTGCTGTGTGTTGTCTCCCTGGTAATGGACACAGTAGGAGTTCCCCCTTTTGTGAGTTTTATAACCCCTTTTAATTCTATCCCACACCCCTCTATTAGCATAACAAAACACTGGCTCCCACTGTATACAGCAGTCTCCCTCTCTCTTACTCTCTTTCTCTCCTCACTCATCATTTTTTTTAATTAACCTTGTATTGTCTTGTTTTGATTGGGACAGTAGGTGTAGTGCTAGTACAAACAGAAGTAGTTTCTCTCAATGGAGCAACTTAATAGAGGAGGAAAAGTAATGTGAGTAATGTGAGTCTCATGAGATGGCATGCTCAGACCAAATTTTCGCACAGGGGAGACCGGGGCATGTTGTGACACTTTGTACTCATTGATGTATTTCTCAGCAGTGCCTTACTGAGATACAATATACTGTATATTTTTCTAGCTAGATTAAGGTCTTCTCTAAAAATGGCCATTTTTACGTTATATAATTTACTGGAAGAAAAAGTTATTACTGATGAAATACCACTTGACAACTTGTGACAACTTACCCCACATCAGGGTATGTTGTCACACATGATGGGGCATGTTGCCACATAGAGAAGTGTGCTGTGTTTTTTGCACTCAATTCCATTTCCTCTAAAGTATATATACTATAATAACATGAAAAACATACTCTTGTACTGAAAATATCATACTTCATCTCAGAAATCAACACCCACCACACACCAGGTAAAATAACCCGTCCCTCACCGATCCTGGGATGCACAGACAAATTCTGATACAATTTCTAACAGTATGATGATATTAATGTACATGTAATATATACACATTTAATTTGATTTTATGATGTAAATTGGCTTCTTAGTCACTTTAAGAAAACAGTAGTAATAGTAATCTCCTTATGCAGCCTATACCCTCTGTGGCTGTATGTGACAGTGGACCAGCAGAGGCCACTTGCTACACAAGTCAAAGGTTTGTGGGTTCAAGTACCGAAATAATATTTATTCCGAAAAGAGTGAAGCTATTTCTAACCAAAAATATATATATATGTGTTACAATGTAGAACTATTTTGATTCCTTTATAAGAAAAGAAAAGAAAAAAAACCCACTAAGATTTTCATTATTTACTTTCAGGTATGAAAACTTATTTTTATGTTAGTGTCAGACTGCTGTATTCAACATAGGTTACCTCTTATTAAGAAAGTATTGGACTTTTGGCTCTAAAATATTTAGTTTCAGAAATAAAGCCACTGAGACAACTTACCCATGTGACAACTCTCCCCTTTGTATAATCCAGTTAAAGAGAACTGTAGTAATAGTTTTTACATTGTATAATATATCTGAGACAAATACCTTTGAAGTACCCCAACTCCCTCAGGAGATTTTTGTCATGTGAACAGCATGCCACTCATCATCGGCTGAACTGTATTCCCCTTCACTGGACTCACTTCATCTCCCACAAACTCGTTAGCATAATTGTGTGACACAAGTTGCAACGGCTCCACAGCTTGGCAACGGGCCCTTACTGCACATTCATTAAATTATGCATTTTATATTGTTTTTCATCTTTTTTAATCCATATATACGGTATATCCACTATAAATCACATACATTTTGCAGATACGACAGACAAGTGGTAGCAGGCCAACAAAATGTATTTTAACATAAATTCAAGACTACCAATCAGCCTATACATGTATCTTTGTTTTCATTTCACTTTTCTTCTCCCTTCACTATTTGCAGCAGCTTCTCTTCGCGATTATTTCGGTGGCTTGTTGAATCATACAGGCATAATGAGTATGAGATCACATTTCAGTTATCACTCAAGAACAGATGGTTGCTCCAGCATTACAAGATGTATCTTCACTCTCTGCTAATTGATGATTATCTGAGATACTCTTCTGGTTGTTGATTAATGCACCCTCTCCCTCCCTCCCTTCCTTCCTTTCTCTCTCTCTCTGACTTGCTTCCTCAGCCTTGACATACTGTAAGTGCCAATGCATTCTTTATGCTGATCAGCAGTACGCTACTCTTAGCTTGTGCAGGTGATCTTTCCTTATGCAGGTGAACTTCGGCTGAGGTTTCCTCTCTCTCTCTCTCTCTCTCTCTCTCTCTCTCTCTCTCTCTCTGTCTCTCTCTCCAGCCAAACACGTCGGTCTTGAGCGAATTCACTGTGATCCCATCATTCAGCACCTCACATGCAGACGGGGTTGCCAGGCAACCGTGTCTGGTCACCCGACAGAGCCGGGGAATCCAATGGAAAGCTCAGATTTTGTGGGCAGGTGATGTGTATGTGTGTGTGTGTGTGTGCGCGCACATGCATACAGTAGGCATACATGTTCTCAGATTAATACCCTGCTGTAAATTGCACACGTAAAATATAAAATGCATTTCCATTCCTATTTATCTTTCGTACCTTAGGTGTGCATCATGAAATAGGAGGAGGGGTGCACACAGTGTTTGGTTACAAGCGTGTGTGTGTGTGTGTGTGTGTGTGAGTGAAAATTGTGTATTTTGTATACCTGCATCACGGCAGCAGAGTCTCATCTCGTATTCCAGGCGCTTGGGAGAGCAGAATTCCTGATGTGGAGGCCCCAGAGTCTATTTAGAGGTACATAAATCTGAATGCATGGGTTGCACAGTTTACTAGATGCTTTGCAACGCAGGGAGGCAAGATTTTAAAGGGGAAGGGGTATCTTAGAGAGTGGCATTTTCCCACTATTTGGCATATTTTAGTAGATGTGTAGAAGTTTCAGTGAAAAAGTGAAATGTGTAGTTATTACCATTTCATTATAGTTCCTAATCGGATAGTCTCGAGGAAAGGAAGTACTAAACTGCTATAGCTGGCGGGGACTTCCCTTGGAATACACGCTGGATCAGATTTGTCTATCAAGTTGTCCTCTTGGAATGGACAGATGGAATTCCAAGAGGATTTGGACTACAATACATTTGTTTGGAAACGGTTACAATACTATTTTGCCAGCGCACGTACACAACCACTCCCCCGACACCCAGCTCAATTGCTATTGCATGGCCACTACCCATTAATGTGATTTTTTTTCTGTCTGTGTGGTAATTTCCTATAGCAGTTCAATCAGCAGTTTCAGAGAGGTGCTGCAGCGCTGTTATAGCAAAGACACAAGACTGTCAGGAGAGGCTACTAACTGGATAAATCACTCTTCGAATCACTCTTAGAATGAACATAAACATGGAATGAGTTTGATTTCAGTGTAGAGAGAAGCACTAACACTAGTAAGTCTGAGGTATTTCAACAGTGTGAAGCGGTTCTTGGAGCATGGTGGGTATGTACCCTCTTTCAACAGCTAATGCATATGTACTAACTGAGAACCGGTTGGGTGATTTATTCTGGGTCTACGTATCTGTGTTGGCCTCCTGGTGATGCATAAAGGCTTTGTTACCAGGACAGTATTTACACTGGTTTAGGCTTCTCCCAGTTACAAAGAGTTGCGGTCACAGTTACCTGTCACAAAAGTGACCCACTTTGCCAAAGTAACTGCATCTCAGTGCAATCTCCACATAACACACATTGGTTTCAGGAGTGGTCTGATATTGCTTATTGCAGGTTTAAGTGGACTTAGACCAATCAAAAAGCAGATTACATATAAATGGTCAATGTATTTTTTTTCCATTGCTATGTTTGGAAATGATTGGTTGAATAACGTTCTCTTCTCCCTCAATCTTCCCGCCCTGGTGGGCGGGAAACAATAGAGGACTGTGGTTGCACTGGGCAGCTCCCAGTGTGAATGTGCGTAACTGTATGAATGTGAAGTAGGACGTTGCTGAGGAAGAGTGTGTGTGTACTCAGCAAACCTTCCCTGGATAAATAAAGGTTGGAAAAAATGCTCACCATTCTTATAATTTGACTGTCATTTCTTCTACTTGTAAATGTAATGGAAGGTTCAAATCATTTTGTTCATTTGTTATTGTTATTCTGTTTTTAATGGCAATTTGCCAAGAATGGTAATCACATTAACAAATGTGGCACTCATGAGCATATGGTCTCTGGAGAAGAAGTGAAAATGATACTATGATGGCTCCTTACATCCCGAGTAACCAGAGACGCACCATGGAAATCCACATGGCATTGATTATCAATAGAATTGAACTGAGAGCTCTTAGGAGGTCACTGATGAATGACTTTGAAATATTTGGGAGTGATATCATCCATTTGTATTGCAGGTTAAGCACATCAATGGGGTCATTTAGCTCCAACAGAGTCAACTTTGAGAACTTGTATCAACGGAGAGGCAATTTTGTTGATGAACACAAACTTTAAAAAAACACACACAGTAACACACTGAAGTACGGGTTTATAGGACATTAAAAGTGCAGCTATAACACACTATAAACATGTTCATAATGTCTATCTATAAGCACCTTTAGTGATGTATAAGTGATTATAAAGCTTAGTTATGTTATGTTTTATAAGTATTTGCTTTACTGGCACTCCTTGTTAGAACTTGTCTTATAACACACCTTAGACTTATATGGCATGACTCCATGTTTGTTGTGTATTGTATAGCTTTATGGCCATCTATTCATGTGTTTTTACATTATTAAATTATAAATGAGCTTCATAACCACTTATAACTCACTTTATGTGCTTATGTGTGACAGTGAAAAACATCTCAAGTCCTACTCATAAAATTGGGTCACAAACTGTTGCTCCTGGGCCAGCATGGTTCTGGATGGGGATACATGGAGCTTTGCTTTACCTTGTGTCTTGGTTGACCTTGCAGCGCAAAGATGAACATCTGAACAGATGATGCACTTCCCATTCCACTGGCTTTATCTAGTTACCAGTTGGGTCGAGACAGATGGGTTTGCTGTTGACCTCTGCCATCTGGAAATCTCATTGGTTAGGTCAGAGTAAGAGAGGGTAAGAGGGTTGTGGCTCCTTTTTGGCGGTTTTACCCATGAACCATGACGACTTTTGAGTGTGATAAACAATTCTAGAATAGCACAATCATCAAGGACAGATGAATTTGATTAGGGAAATACTGTCTCTAGTCTCTTCTCATGTATGCCCTTGCAGCTTTTTCTTTAGCGGATATATTTTCTGCAAAATCTATGTATAAACGCCTGGTCATGTAGAGAATATAGATGGTCTGTCATAACAGCATTATAGGCTATATAGTATGGCAGCGCTATAGAGCTGTAGCAGAGCATGGGATCAATATCACCCATGCTCTTCCTTCCCCTCTGTCTGTTACCCAGATTAAAACCTCCACATGCACTGCAGATCCATCTCTGTGATGACTTTGGCCAGAAACGCCATAGAAGCAGACAATCAAGACATGGATCTGCAATAACCGCCCGCCCATGCACCCTTTCAGCCCCGAGCCTCCCACGGCAGCGAAACAGTGAGTGGCTAAATCGATAATAATGGGATCACATGGCCTGCATATGGGGGTGGAAATGAAGTTAGGCTTCAACAGGAGGTTTATCATACTGTAAGCAGCCCTGGTCCATAGTGGAGCGTCCATGATGGAGATACTAAGTGTTCAGCAGCACAGGCCGAATGTCCTTCCTTGGGGAATTGATACTACCATGTTCGTCAGCGCGTTAATGGAAAAGCTATTCTACTTAACCGCAGTCACTTTCACAGTATTAAACACAGTGAGAAACAGTGAGTGCTTGTTTTGCAAAGCCTTGTGGGATGTGTTTCTCCTCCTGAACGTTTCCTGCTTTCTGTAATCACATTTTTAAGAGGCCCACATCAAGGTCCCGCGTCCCATAAAGTGGAGAGGAAACATTCCAGACAAGGTTAGACTGTCGTCCGCTCGTCAGTTTGGCTCCTGCCAGTCCTTTGAGCTTTATTAGTTACAGCTGCAGCATCTCACATTTACAAGATGGGATTTTCCATCACTAATGATGCAGTCAACGGTTTTGTGAAAAGCCAAATGTCAGTGAACTGCTTAATGACAATGTAATATCGCCATAACTTGACGAGTAGGGTATGAGATATGTATCTGTTTACTGATATATACTTTTATTAAATATCAGGTATCAGCCAGTCAGTTTCATCAACCTCTGATATGATGGAGGTTCCTCCCTGACCACAGCTACAGAAAAACCTGGAAAACCTGACATGAAATTTTGTTGTTTGTACATTTTATTTTTGTCATTTAACTGTTCAATAAGGTTTTTTTTTTTTTTTTTTTTTTTTGGGGGGGGGGGTTGTTGGTTTTTTTTTTTGTAAATTAATTATTTACCCTTCTATTGAATAGGTGGGGTGGGTCATTCTGCCGTAAAGAGCTGCCAATTCATCTAAAGGAATTTCATTAGTCAGGGTTTCAATGAATCACTATAATTAATTAATGGAATTGGAATTGGAATTAACAACCGCATTTTATATGCCTGTTTTTTTCTCTAATTATTTATTTGATGTGTTTTCTTATGGTATGTTCTGTGATTCTCGGTCAGTCAATGACATGGTTTCACTGGTATCCTCAATGACTTTAATTAATGCATGACTGATGGCTGTGCATTATTTTTGACTATCAAATAAACAAACAAACTGTATTTTTTTGGCATGAAAATCATCAAATTTACAGATACTATTGGTACAAAATATTGGCTATCTGCATTATCACTAGAAAACTATCAGCACTGACTTTCAAAAACCAATATTGGTCAAACCCTTGACAAGTACACCTAAATCAAAATATATATGTATAATTATAGTGTCTGTTCATTGTGTCATTTGGAATATCAAATGCTGTATATCATTTCAAAAGCCCTTTCAAAAGCACTCTATTGAGCTCTTCACTCCCAAAAATATTCTTGATAGACCACTTTAGTACTAGCACAGTGGACATCTCTGTATATGGTTCCATTAAATGAATGACCTAGTGCCATCATGCAGCACATAGCTCTCTAGCTTTGAAGGTCACTCATGCATTGCTCAGCCTGAGGCATTATGGCATTCTGTGTTGGCAAACATCAATGACAATTGTGAGAATGTTTCTTGTTTCAGCTATTCATCGCCCGGTCATTATATAACTCGACAAGCAAAGAGCCGACATATTTCGTTGTAATAGATCATAGAAGTCTTGTTTTCTTTTGCATCAATTATTTTGAAACACCCTCCAGGGGATCAGTCTTGGAATTAATTAATTGTTGTCTGAGTTGCCTAAGGCACAAAGAGAAAGCGTAAAAAGCATGTTATGATTAGTCACCCTGCACCCCTCCTTTCTCTTTTTGACCTTTGGCAGAAAAGGCCAAGTGCTGTTGTGGAGTTTTGTTTCACCATGGCCTGTTTTAGAGGCATTTAGCTCCACCAATCACAATTAACTGTGTCAGCAGCATGCTTGCCGGTTGCCATGCAGAACGCGTCTGCGCTATAGTGTAGCCTATACCTGGAACGATAGCGGTATCTTAAGCACTATATTTTCATATATGAACATTTTAGTTGGAATTGCTAGGGAGATTATCTTGCAATGTGGGAAAATCTGTTTTGCCTTGTAAGAAAGAAAATCCCCTCTCTGTGTGCAGGAGATGAAATGATTTCATCAGACTGGTTAAGCCTCAAGATTGACACAGAGTTGTGCAGAATTCTCATTCACAAAAGAGTCATTTTCAATGCATTACTTTGCATTAGAAACAGGATTGGGAACTGGGCCGCCAGTAGTGCATCTCAACCCAGGGCTTGTGCTAAATTGTCCACACACACCATAATTTGAATGGGATCTACAGGAGAAGGTATGGAGATAGCCAAATAAATAATACAAGGCTACAACACAAAATCATTTAAAAAACAACCCCTATTTAAGTCATCGCAGGGTGAAGATGAACTAGTTGGTTCAACTGGATCGATGTGCCACATTTTGATTTAATAGCTCTTAACAGGAGACCTTGCCAAATGTCTCAGTGTCACATTCATACTGAAGCAGAAGTTTTATAAAGCAGCTCTCTGCATTCCCAAAGGCTCCCGAGGCAGACGACTAAGTAGACGTGAGTGGCACCACAATGTGTCTCCCTGAGCTGAGGAACCAGGAGGGTGAACAACGGCTGGTAATAAAAACACGGCAACAGACAATCCATTATTAACAGGTTATTGTTTTGAACACAGCGCCACAGAGAGGCTCGTTTGTAGAGCCTGCCTTTATGGGTACAGCAGCATGTGGTATAGGTAGGCAAATTCCAGATGTGCGTTGTAAATCTTACCACATGGTTCCGAGGTCAGCAGTCTTGATGCTTGTGCTGGGTAAAATAAGTATGATTCTTACACCTAAAACCTTTTCCTTGTACACATTATGAATTCATTTTTGGAATAATCCTCCATACCACAACCAGATCTTTTGAGGACGGGAGAGATGTGGCTGTTTATGAGTCTGACTGGACTTGCAGCAGCCAGGCAGAGGCAGATGGGGTTAACATGAGGTTAAATGTGGCATGCAATGTAAGACTAAGCTGTGTTGACATGAAGACAATCTGCTCAACAGCTGACCCACAGCGGTAAAGGAGGATCATGCTGACTGATCCAGAGACGGTCTGATCAAAGGAGTGTGCAGGATTTTCATCAAATCACTCAAATCAGTTCTACTGTAGGTAACCGAACAGTTTGTTTGGGCTTGATTCATCTTAGTTTCTAAGATCCCTTGCAGATGTGCCATGTTTTGTAAACTCATTGTCATTGTGTGTATCAATAAATTAATTGTGAGCTTGTTGTTATAAGGTTCTATCTGGGTGGAGTGCAGTTCTGGGATATTGAACATCAAAGATTTGACACACCAGCTGGCAAAACTGTTATGCACTTTCTATCTTTTTATTTAACCCCAAAAGGTTCTTTAGCTCACAAAATATCCTATCGCATATTACAAGGAGACTCTATTCCCTTGTCTTCTGAGAATCCTTTTGTATCTACGTTTTTACATCTCTGTATTATGATACCTCCATTCTCCAACTGCGAAAACACCCCCACCATTGCTCAGACCTTATTTATGTCTGCTGTATCAGGAGGAGTGTGAGCTGTGATCAGTAATGAGATATTTGTTCCCATACTGTGCATTTAAAGAGAGTTTAGTTCAAATAAACAATTGAGATAGCTGTAACCTACAGTATGTTCAAATAACTCAAACAGCAAGCTCACCCCTTGGTTTATGTGTTTATACTCTGTAAGTTGGCCTTGTCAGCATTTTCCATTGACTTAAGCCATGATTTATTGTGCTCATTTATGTTTATGTAATTGCTCCAGATCAACTAATAGGCTTGAAGGTGGCTGCATAAAGGTTACCTTGGGCGTCATTTTTCAACATCCTCCATGAACCATCTATGAATCACTTCAATAACCATGGTATTCTACAGGGAAATGGCCAATTTGCATTTGAGTCTAAGGCATGTGTACATTAGACTGAACCCTAAGAAAGAATAAGTGCATTGGATAAGCAGTTTAGAACATAAAAGAATAGTCCTGTGTTCCAAGGTCAAGATATTGTTTGAGATGATGAGGTTTGCCATATAACAGTAAATAAGTTCTGGTCACACACGTGAATATACAGCCTTCGCATTGGAGAGACTTAGGGCATGTTCACGCCAAGCATGTTAGGACACTGGAGCATGTACTCCTTTGGTTTGTTCAGCCAGGTGGGAACAATGCCATTTGAACTCAGGTGGCACCAAATAACGGCACCAAGATGCCTGAAAATGCAAGTCTCAGTCCTCTAACAAGAGAACTGTGGTGCAGTTCATAGGAGTGAGAACATAATCTGAACAAACTACAAGAAACAACCCCAAAATGCTGTTTTATGGGTAAAAGGAGACAGACGATGACATCTGATTGTCAGCAGATACTCATGCTTGGAAAGCCTAGCATAACAAAATGAAGCGATGGCAAACCTCAGTCTGGACTGATGCTTATATTCAGCTGTTTCTTCATGTGTTCTTAACTAGTATGAACAACAGAGAAGGTCAATTACAGCAAAGAGCACAGACAAGTCCATCATGCTTCATTCAAGTTACTGGGACTGGAATCAGGTTTGTTTTGGTCCTCACATCAAGGTTCAGCCTGGTTATACCTTCTGGCGCTTTACCGCCCATCAACCAAGAAAGACCACCCAGGGACCCACTCTTCCTCAGTGGAGGAGTACTTTCTTTCCATTTTACTACTGCCGGCATCCATGCTTTCACTGCAGTATGTCCTAATGTGGCGGCAGAGGCCAGGGTTGAGAAGCTCAGAGGTAGATAGAGCAATTTACCATCTGGTTTCATGGCTCATAATGCGGTCAGTAGCAATATGTACTTCTGCTGCTGCCTCAAGGCTGTTTTGGTAACCACATTGTTCCAAACTGTGATCTTCTACCTTCGCTGTACATTCAAAATGGGATCATGGTGCAGGATCAAGCAGAGAGGGAGAGTTTCTGAAATGAATACCAGGAAGATATGAGGATGGTGTTATGATAGCCAGGTCCATAGCCAAGCACTACGGTATTTTCACTGTTGATGGTTCAGGAGCACAAGAAAATGCCCAGGATTAGCCTTAACCCTGGGCTAACCAAACTAAACAGACCAAGCCCAGGGGCCTCATGGGCAATCTGCAACATAGAAATGAAGCACACAGAAAAGACACCAGGGACAGAGAAACAGGGCTGGGGAAAGACAATTCAAACAGGTATGTCTCACTGTCACTTGAGGCTGCCAAAGTGCGAAGTTGCCTAGTGCAGCTTTAAAATACTTTTCCTCCATGTCAGCCTACTACTACTTACCATATAGAATAAAATTTCTCTCTTGTTTAAGCACCGCACAGCACTCTTTTGAATATGCTGCATGGTATGTAATCAACAAAACGCTTTATGCTGACTCATAAACCTTATGAACCCTCATGTATCAAAAAGATTCCTAGGAGACCAGTCACATTCAGCTCTACTAAGCGCCAGTCACTCTTTGAACCTGCCAGGCATTCAGCTTCAGTGATTTCAAAGAGCTTTTGATCTCTGAGGTAGAGACAGTGTGCAGTCAAGGAGCAAGGCCTTGTCCATGTCAGCATACATCAAGACCTCCTCACAGTGATCAGGGCCTCCTCAGTTAAAGCAGCAAGCCAGGTCAGGATCTAACGACGCTTCTGCTATGAGTCTGTGACTGGCCATACTTAAATTGGTAATCCGCAAGATCCTGTTTTTTAATTTTGTCTTTGGCGCTAAGAACTCATTGCTGTGGTGTTTCTGCACTGCACTTCCCAGAGATCACCTGTCAATCAAACATCTTTTTGCATGGATTTTCTGTTGATGCAGTTTGAGTTTCTGCTCAACCTAGTGACTGATTCAAGTTTTTTTATTCAGAACTATAAATAATAATGAAATATTGCTTTGTTGCATTCAGCATTTAATATGTTTTATGGAATATGCTGCAGTATTAGACTACCATACAGTGCATTGTATTGTATTGTGGCCCAAATATTGCGATGATGTCATATTGGACTTTTATACAGTATATCTGGCTCTCAACTGCATTATAATTTGCTGTCTTTCTAGCAAATCTGGGTGTTTTGTTCCTTCTTTCTTTCTTTCTTTCTTACTTTTGCTGTTGATGCTCCAAGCCCCGCCTCCCCTTTTCCCTGTTTGCAAACCCCCTATTTTGTAAAGCACTTTGGTACAAACTGTTTTTATGTTTTAAAGTGCTATACAGTTAAAGCTGACATGACTTGATGTGTCTTGGCGATGAGTCGGAGGGATCTTCAAATACTTGGGAACCCCCTCTGGTCCTTGTTTACACACTCTCTCCATTCCTTGTCATTGAAGTACCGGACTGCCTGCTGGTACGAAGTGCCGTGTCTGTGGTGCTGGTGATGGAATGGGGTCCTACCTGCTATGAAGGGAATCCCCACACAGCGCTGAGAGTGACAGACTGCAGTCCCAGTGTACAGTTACTAAAGCCAGCTGCACTGTAATCATGCCAGATTCACAGCTCCCTGTCCATTTCCCTCTACACTGTACTTATATCTAGTTGTGATGGACTGTGTGCACATTTTTTTCTCTCCTCCCCAGTACGACCCGGTTCCACTTGGAGAGAGCTCCTGTCTTTCTGATGTGTAGTGAGTCCAATGGGAGTGTGGGGGGCCTCTCTCTCTCTCTCTCTGCCTCTCTCTCTCTCTCTCTCTCAGTGATCAAAGAGCTCTTGCGCTCACTCCTCCAGGAAGCTGGTAGCTCCCCAGCCAAGCCACATTGTGAGTCTTTGAGGCACGGAAATGAAAAGGAGTGAGAGAGTATATGGCATAAATCCAGGCATCACAAAGAGTACGACAAATTGGCTTTCCTATGTTTTGGAGAGAGAGAAGCTCAAAGAGGAAGGTGGGCATTCAAAGACATAAGCCTAGGTGTGAGAATTAACAATAAAATGCATAGCATGCATTTGAGTCCATTGGGTCAGCAGGTCAACAATCAGTAGGTCAGCAGGTTTAAGTAGGTCCTTAGAATTTCTATTGAGTCCAGTTATCCTGTTAGCATGATAGGATGAGCACAGCAGGAATCTCCATCGGGACGAAGCTCCATTGAAGGTTTGTAGAATGCGGAGAATTTCGTTCATGAGCTCGAGCCGCGCTACATTTTATCGGGGCGTAGCCGGCTGGCCAATCGGATGAGCCACAGCGCTGCGGAGTCACAGAAGCACCTATCCAGTCCCCTTTCGACACCGCCGCTTGTTGCCAGGGTTGTTTGTGCCCTGCGGGGGAGAGGTGCAACTAGAGCAGAAAATGTAATGGAGAATACATGGGCTCTAGTTCCGCCACCTGAGTATTGCCAGCATCACACAGATACTTTGTTTTTGTTTTTTAGGGAATGATGGAATGGCAAAAGAACTCCATTCAAGAGCTGGCATGATGATAAAAAAGGAGGAAATCCAAAACTGATGCAAAAAAGGACTGACATTTATGTAGAAGGTGCAAAAATGACAAGTAAAGCTAAAAAGTGCACAACAGAAAGCATTTCAGAAAATGTTTTGGTCAGAACTGATGATAGTCTACTGGCCAAAACATTTTCTGTTGTGTACTTTTTGCACCTTTTTTTTTTTTTATCACTTTTGCACTTTATGTAAATAAATGTCAGTCTGTGTTTGCATCAGTTGGCCTCTTTTGGAGTTCTTCCTTTTTTTTTATATATCAGCGTGTATGCTCTTATTGGATTCTTTTTGTCTGATTTTTGAATCCACAAACCATGGACTGCAGACATCTGTCACTTGAGTTATTTCCCCCTTTATTACTGTAAATTCAACAACAAACTAGTTCTAATGTTCAATTTCCAATTCACCGTTAAAAATGTATTTTACTCAGTTTCTCCAATCTTATTCCTCATTTCCCATTGTTTTGATCGCCCCTCTCTCTCTTTCTCTGTGTCTCTGAGTGAGTGTTCAGAAGAGAGAGATGCCAACCGTGTTGTTTTGCTTTGTCTGAGGAGCAAACACCCAGGAGTAACAACTGCTAACTTTCACTCTCTATGACCTACATTTCATAACTGCTGTACAAGACAAGAACGTGAGTGAATCATTTTGTGTGAGAATGAAGTGAAGCTGGATAGTGTACATGAGATAAACAGATGCTAGCAAAAGTGAATAAAAAAAGCAAATTGCCTCCCATGGGGGCTATTAAAACCTATTTGTATAAACAATGTCTACAGATTTAATGTGTATGTGGTTTGTGGTTTGTATGCAGAATAAATGGTTACCAAACATGCCATAACTTTCACAGTGACTCTGTTTATTTATCTCAGAATAAAGCAGCGCTAACGAATAGCTAAGATAAAAATGTTAAAGTGACAAAAATGATGAGCTGTGGGTTTAGAGAGTCTCTGCTTCTAATAACCAATCTCTGATTACTTCAGTTGTTTTGGAGATGGTTGACATGGAGCTGCTAGCTAACTTGCTTTGTGTTATGTGTATTATATTTATGGGTTATCATTCCAGGAAATCTGTCAGACATTAAAACTTAGAAAACCTCCCTCCACCTTAATGTTTCCTGTCAAGACCGTGTTCATACACAGTCGTAGCAGAAAAGATTTCTGGCTACTCATGAAGTTTTTTTTTTAAAGTAGATGTTACACAGTAACACAAGTCATTCACAATCTCTAAATTGGTGTATCCTTTGTTTTTATAGGATTGTGGGTAATTCTCCACTGGAATCCACACAGTACACAGAGTACATTCTCAAAGCTTACCAGCAAGCATTTGACAGACGGTAACATGGAGGCCAAATCCAACCACTTTGGTTTACATGACTTGCAGGTTCAATGCCAATCCATACAAGAACGACATTTTCACAATATATTATGACACGGTAAAAACTCATATTAAAACAGCTTTGGAAACGGTTCTGAACTGATATCAGAAAGATAGTTAGGTCCTGATTTCACAAAATGATGCAGGTAGCAGCTATGGATGACTACAGTCATCTCAACTTTGATATTGGCGCTATATTTATACGGGTTCTCAGCATTGGTGCAGGCCATCAAATCAATCTATTCAATGTTAAAATGTTTGCTGGGTTAAGACATTTTTTAAATACTTAAATACTGGAAATCCCATGTGACACATCTCCCCGTGACAGAGATGCTTTCCTCTCCTTGGTAGCACATGCCAAATTAAGAATGATAACCTGCTGTTACAACTTTAGCTTAAGGCGTCCACAAAGTTGAGGAAGTTTAAGTGCATGACTAAGTTTTTTGACCTGGGTTCAGTCAGGAGATGGCATGTACAGAGGTGTCTTGAAGTTCCTCCAGCCCAGCAGGTGGTGGTTTATAATTGGCGGGTCCCGCTGGTTTTGATGGGCAGGCTGCCATTCAGTATAGAACCTACTTACTGGTTGACAGCTTTTTGTCTGGTGGCATTGAAGCTCAGTGCTTAAAGTCTGCCATACTACATACATACACTACAGCAAGAAAGTAGTCTGGTCTTGACTCTCAATTTGCCTGGTGTCCAGCCCCCATGAATCGCAGTCTTTAGCACTTTTTGAATTTGCATGACGATTCATAGGGGTCGATGGTCGATGTCTGAGGCAGATTACGTCAATCTGCTTTGCTACTGTGATTGGTCAGAGATTTTGACAACTGACTAACACACCAATCGGTTGGGGCGATAAATTATGTCAGTGAATCAGTCACAGCTAGGCTTGCGTCCAGACTGCTATGAATCGCCATGCAAATTCAAAAAATGCTAAAGACTGCAATTCATGGGGGCTGGACACCAAGAAAACTCTCAATCACAACATGATGTTGATGATGTCCAGTTTTATTTTTCATACAATTTGACTGTATTCTCTGTACATTTCATCAGCACATCTGGTTTTCACTATCTTTGCTAAGAGTGGTACAAACTTTATATGACTGTCATCAATCTTTTTAGAGTGAACCTTACTCCTTTGCACACCAGCATTACAGCTGTCAAGTACAACCAGACGGCCATACCTCCTAAGGACAGGTTCAAGGCGTTTGAAGCCCAACATGAGTCCACTTCAGATACTTGTGTTCTTGCCGTCTTGGCCTCCCAACTCATTGATCAGTTTGTTTGACAGTCTCCTCTCTTACACAATCTAACACGCTGCAACCTGACGACTAGCCTCTCACATTAGTTATGTGCTTGACAGTTGGGTTATATAAACTGTGTTTTTGTTTCATCTGAGACATGTCTGAATACTTGTGTGGATCTGTTTTTACAGTCAATGAACCATGCCCTTATACATTCAACCTTAACAGTTTCAATCTGGGTTAGGGTTAGTAGCATGTAAGATTTCATTGGCTTGTGTTCAGGACTAGGTGGGTCACAGTGGCTAATGTTTCAACACTGACTGTGCCTTCATCAGAGTCAGTTACTCTGATGGAGAAAGTGATATTTGTAAGGCCTGTTTGCGTATCCTGTTATCCACTGATTTCAGGCTTTTTATTCCGTAGCTCTCAGTGGCCAAACCAAAATTATAATCTTTTTTTCCCTCACACCGTCCTCTAGCTTTGAACTGCTTCAGAGGAGGTGATTAGCTTTAGTTCCACTTCCATTACCTGTCACTTCCCATTGAGGTCCTGTGACTTTGAGGAGGGAGCTGTTTTTTTTCCTCTCTCTCTCTTTTTGTAGGTGGGAGGGTTAAGGACAGGGCAAAAGCCTTACAAATTAATGGAGATCAGATGATGGTAGATTCCTCAGGAATAGCTTACCTTTAATGGCAACAAATTAGGAACAGAGGAGCTGTCAGGTGAGTCGTTCAGAGGTAATGGCTTTTGAGGGCGGGCATGCTGCCATTTTGACCAAATATTTCCAACCTACGAACAGTGGAATGGAACAGAGTCTGTGGTGGCATTCTAGAAACAAATCCAATATTTAAAGTGGTAATCTGTGTGATCCTCTTTTTTTTCTTTTTTTTACTTTGTCTCCATCTTTGGTGCTCAGCTGAGCGCTGAGCACCAAAGATGTGTGTGTTGTGGTGTTTCTGCACTCCACCTCCCAGAGAGCACCTGTCAATCAAACAGTGTGGGCGGAGCTTGGATTTTCTGTTGATGAAGTTTGAGTTTCTGTAGGTGGCGCTCTTTTCTTTGTCTGTTCAGCCATGGTGGATATCGCTGCTCATATAGTTATTGAGCTATTTATTCCAAACAAACAGGAAACATAAAACGCATTCCTATGTGTCAGTTGATTTTTCCCAAGAAAGAGCTACTAGACACTGGGTGTTTACAACAGCAAATGGAAAAGATTTCATGAACTGGCTGTGGGTTTAAACACTATTGTGTCATAGCAATCAGTAATAGAAAGTAGCAACATTTATTTATATGAAAAGTTCATAGATTGCTACTTTAAATCTGTCTTATACAATCAGACAGGCACTGTCCTGTGTACAGTCAAACTCTTCATGGGTCTTTGAAAACAACAACAAAGCTTATATAGTTTATATATAGATTATATAGTATTTCATTTCAAAATGGACTCCCTTTCTTTGCTGAGGAAGACAAGGTCAGAGACAGCTGTGCCATTCCCTCAGAGGGATGTCAGCTCTCATTTGAGGGTGAGGTGATGGAGGGAGTGTGTGTGTGTGTGTGTGTGTGTGTGCACCCCTCCCCCTGGAGACTCCCCCCGGCATGAATAAAACACACTGATTCTCAGCCAGGCCGTCAGACTGGCACAGCGTCCCCGCTCCCTCGACTCTCCCTCAGCTCTCCGCCTTCTCTTCCCCAATGAAATATGAATGCTAAGTTTACACTGTTCACGGGTCACAACATGTTTGGCCTTGTAGTTGTTACCGGAAGAGAGGGGTGGTGAAGGGAGGCGGGGTGGAGGGGATGATGACTAAGGTTATCTGGTGGGACGTGTGGGGGAGGACATGACTGTGTTTTTATTAATTATTGTAACTTCCTGTTTGTCAGCCTTACAGCCTTAAGGAGTAATACTATCCCAAGTGTTCACAATCATGCAAGGGATGGTGGTATTTGACCCAGTTTATTGACTGTACAAAAATACACTCCATTTAGTCACTGAAATGGGTCCAATCAGATACAGCACCTTTGGCCCAGATGTAACTCTTCTTCATCTACTGTACTGTATGTTGTTGAGTGATAACATGTGCCTTCGGTTAGCTGGATTTACTTTAAAGCCCTTGAAATATTTTGACTGTTATCGAATGAGGATGAGAAAAACATTTTTCAGCATTGTTCAGAAAACATTCTGGACCTCTGTAGATATTGGGGAAAAACATCAAGGAAATGCTAAATCATTCTATGATCTACATACTTTTTGCTGTGGTCTACATCAGCCTGGGACATGCAATTACTCTTACATCTCAGAAACCTGAGACTGAAAGTACCATGGTTAAAATTAAATAGTAGCCAATTACTTTGATTCTGCCTCCTTTGACATTTTAACCACATCGCAGCTATGGAACCCTGCAACTTGAAGAGTTTCAGCCAACGTCCTGTACCTCCGTACCAACTGTGGTTACCCATCTTTTGCTATCTCAAATGTATAGTTTATGCAATTGTTCAAGTCAGATATCACTGTTGGGTTAAGCTGCTAAATAAGCGAGTGTGACTGTGTGTATGGAGTCACTGTGACATATACCTTGAAGGAATGTATGACAAATGGCTGTGTAATTCTGTGGTGACTGATAAAGAGCAGTGCTTGTTCCAGAGGCCAAGGGCATCACATGGTGTTGACATACAGCACACATGGCGTCTGTTTTGGTTTTAAATCAGACTGGCTGTGTTTCAACATGTTCAGTAGTTAAGGGTGGAATGAGTTTTGTACAGCCTTTAAAATAAAAGAAAAGAAAAGAAAAAGAAAAGACACTGTCCTGTGTGCCTGTCTTCCCAAAATCCTACCACACTGCCAAGTCGAGCAGATTGAAGAGTAGACAGGAAATCCTCTTTTCTTGGGTCATGTTGATATTTCTAAGCTTTGAATAATGTAACCATGAAAACAGGCTAAAACAAAGCAATAGTAACATCTGGAATGTTAATTTGACTGATAAATGATTATGCAACCATTTAAATCAGGGGTCTCAAACTCAATTTACCTGGGGGCCGCTGGAGGCAGAGTCTGGGTGAGGCTGGGCCGCATCAGGTATTCCACAAGAAAAGCTTTGTTAAAAAAATTCCAATCTTCTCAAATGTCTTTATTTTTATTTTTTAACACAAAATAAGATTTAAACGTCTTTATTAACAGTTCTTTAACCTCAATGGGTTCTTCTGAATATGAATTGTCCTGAACATGAATGGAACATTGAAGAACATGAACTGTTCTTCTGAACATGGCTTCTCTTGCCTACTCCTTGCTGCTAGAGACCTGGCAGTAGTCATAGAAACAAAAAAAACAAATGACATCATATAGAAATATATGTAGTGTTCATCGTGTGAGGCAATGCAAATAGCGCGATGCAAATAAAAAATAATGACCCACAAATAACGGTGCGACCCTATAATTGGTCCGGGTTACCGGGGACTGTCGACGGACAGGTGTCGCTATGTGACTGCAGACTACATTAGGCTACATTGAGTTCCTTACTTTTCTTTTATCCCGCCGCGTACGCATCACTTTGATTTATTTTGTCAGAGAGAGACATATATACGTATAATGTCCCGCTGGGCAGCAACTTAAAAAACTTTTTTTTGGAAGTGTTCTGAACGCAGCGCGCTGGGACGAATGTCCACGTGTGCCCAATAGAAACGAGGCAGCCAGCCAGGCACGGAAGAAAACTCTCCATGGCAACGCTGCTGTAACTTGCACTCATTGAGAAATGTTTCTCTGCTTGCATCAAGCCCGGTCGATGTCCCACCCCCGAGAGCCATATACCCCACCGTGATTGGTAGGTTCGTTCAGCTCCGCACACAATACTGTAAAGTGCCATCCATATAAAACTCGCGGGCCGCACTAACATTAAACTTTCATATTAAGGTGGGGGCCACAAAATATCGTCTCGCGGGCCGCAATTGGCCCGCGGGCCGCGAGTTTGAGACCCATGATTTAAATGTAAAACATTAAACCATATAGGCTTAAACAGACTACAAAAGCAATATGTTGGTTCCGTGCCATGTCACAAAATTGTGCTACTAGTGATACCTCTTGTTCACTGCAGGAAGAACCCAGAAGACAAATGATATGCAAACATGGACATTGTGAAAAGGATGATTTGGATTTGGATTCTTGCTTTAAAAAGTTATGATAGTCTACCAAGCAGTTTTGTTTTTCCAATTTATCCGATAGCATATGAATGCACCATTCTCTCTGTGGAACTCGTAAATGCTTTCCATGCAGACAGCCACACAACAGAATGTACGTCTCCGCCAGAAAATAGTTCCCGAAGAAAAGATTGTTTTACAAACAAACAAAATTCAAACGTCCATGACTTCTAAACCTGGGCACGAATATTAGCTGGAGCAGCAGATAATTTTCAGGTATATCACCTGAGTGCTTGAATTAAAGAAAAAAGTAGGGAATTTGAATGGATATTCAAAAATCTAAAAAGTATGGTATACTTTGGAAAATGGTCGGTAGTAATGTAAAGTATGCGCGCCGTGTAGTAAATGGGCTAAAACATGCAAAACACCGGAATGATCCTTTAACCACTCATCTAGTTGCCTCAGTGCACTGAAATTTGCATGCACGTGCTCAGCCAAACAGGATGAGCCTACACGACCCAATGGCGTTTCACTCTATATATCAGACGAGCGTACGTTCACCTCCACTTTTCTTTAGGGCCTGAAGACGACAACACTGCTGAGGATGGCTTCATCTGACACTCTGCTAGCTAAGTACTACCCAACATGCCCCGGACTGGTCGCCATTGAGTTGTGCTTCCAATGCCTCGGTGCCAAGCATGCATCTCTGGGGATAGCGGAAACACTGGAATGCACCGACTGCTGGAGTCTTTCATCTGCGAGGCACCGGCATCGCTGGATCCATTTCCACCACTCCCTGGAGCTGTGATGACAGCAAGGCAGAGTGTGGCGACGGCTCTCCTGAGCCCTTCTGCTACGGTCATGGATCTCCTACTCCGGCCCTCCCGCCTCTACCGGATGAGGATGACCTGATGACGCCTTTGGATGACGCCAGTGATGATGGCTTTCCACCTGACTCCACCTAGCCCCAAAGGGACGCTAGATTGGCTTTGATTTTTACGTGCCGTTACTAGCGTTCCAATGGTTGCTCTAAAAAAACACCTACCGAGAACTTCATTTAGTATTGCCTTCCAAACACCTCCTCCTTGGTTGGCTCAAACTTTCATTTCGTGTCCTTGGCCTTAGTATCATGTCCTTCTCTCTCACAGGTTTTGGTATGTTGCCAAGGAACCTTTACTCTGAAGGGTCGGCGTCATCAGCGTGGTAGCATTAGCTGTAGGCCAACTCCCAGCTCCCAAAACCTGCGGTTTGTGAAAACGGAAGACTTTATTGGAACTTCTTGTGGTGGCATGAACATGATACTAAGGCCAAGGACACAAAATGAAAGTTTGAGCCACAAGGGAAGGCGACACTAAATGAAGTTTCTGGCAGGTGCTTTTTTCGAGCAACCATTGGGATGCTAGTAATGGCACGTAAAAATCAAAGCCATCTAGCCTCCCTATTGTTAGTTCTATCAGGAATGGCGGAGCCGATGTGTTCTAACAGAATGAATTGACAGAATGCTTCGACTAGGTTATGCACTTCAGTTTCAGTGTGTTCCACCTCCATTCAACGGAGTGAGAAAGTCACTGATGACCTCGCGAGAGAGCATAACTGCTCTCAGTAGGTGGCGTGTGGCCTCCAGTCACATCAACCCACTGGAACTGACAGCAGTCTTGTTAGTCCTTCAACACTTTGCCCCACTGACACAGCAAGGGGTGAAATAATCGGGCTTCGCCCCATAAGCCAATATGGGGCTATGCCTGTGATCATAGAACTAAAGTTAGCATATGTAACTATTGTTCTATTTCACACAGAGGCTTCACTCTCCAAGGCTGGAAACATACTTCAATTTTATTACTCTAGTACGCAAAGTGGTTGCGTTGCGAATGGCATTGTTCACATACGCTTTATTTTTTGAGGACAAAGAATGCTCCGAAGACCGCAGGATACGCATGACAGCCATCTTGCGAACGCGTACGCGTAATTAAAGTAAACTATATTTCTGCCCTAACTTGTCACCCTACTGCTCCAGTTGCTGAAGACTTACTGGATGTAGAGTGGAGGTATGCTCATCTTATATGGCGAAGTGCCATAGGGTTGTGCAGGCTCATCCTGATTGAAGACATGTAAAGTCTAATTGTAGCCTCCTACTTCGACTTCGACAAGGTAATTTTAGCTTAGTGACTAGTTATTAGTAATTTAGCCAAATTAGCTAGCCTGCTACCATTGAGACACATTACAACACATTGCGGTGATCTGCCTGATGGTGGCGGGGCAGCAGCACCAGCAGCACTTGGGTCTTCAAATGAATATGGGCTAATGACTGCCACCGAACAATCACTGTCAGGTGACTGTGGAGGAGAGTAATCCTCTACTTCAAAACTCTATTCAGAGACGTGCTCACTATGCACGCTTTCACTCTCCATCTTTAGCTACCTCTCAATTTGCGGGTAAAATGAACTACAAGCCACTTGTGCGGTATGTTTAGTTGTGGCCATAGCGTTGGGATGTAAAGCATTACGTCAGCAGAACATGCTATCCGGTTTGGGGAGAAAACTTCGAGAAGTAAAGTTGAGTGGAGGACGGCTTTAATGTGGCTTCTATTCTTTTAAATATGGTGAATCTATGTGGTCGCAGTTAATGAAGATGGGGTGTGCATCTCTGTTGCAGCCCCGCTTTGTGATTTAGGCTTATAAGACGGGTATATTTCCACATAAAGATTTTACCTAGTGCAACTTTAACTTTGTGGAGACACCAGGTTTTCATCCAACAGCAGCGATAACAAAATATCAGTATCATATACAGTGTTACTCTTGTCTAGCCAGCTCCACCATGACTCCCAGCCATTCTAACAGGACTCTCCCATCAGGTGTGTGTGAGCTGGGCAGAAACAGTTCGGCTCTGCCTGCTGTGTCTTCTGCCCATTAAACAGAGCCAGAGGCAAAAGAGCTTCTTGCAATTACAGTGGCAGCAGGAGTCACACAGGCAGACACAGGAATGTGTAACAGCAGCTCCAGACATGTTGGGTTAAACACAACCACACAGGCCAGGGGGAGGGAGGTGTGTGTGTGTGTGTGTGTGTGTGTGTGTGTGTGTGTGTGTGTGTGTGTGTGCATACTATATGTTATGCTAGTGTTTGGGCATATATTTTTTTTCTATGAGTGTGGTTAACAGTTTAAGTTTTGACCATTACAGTATATCAGAAGTGACTAAATGCTATTGCTGATATGCACACAAGTGCCAAGTGAGTTTATGGCTATGAATAGGGATTTGGCTAGTTCAAATGCTGTTGTTTATTGCCACTTCAAGATTTTGGTTTCAAAGAGGCTGTAGTGTATCAACAAACATACCAAATAGGCTATATGACTGTATGACATTGGTCCATTAAAATCAGAAATTTGCATACTTTAATTCAGCATTTTAGAATGTGGATGCCAAAGAAAGTCTAACAATCCAAAACCCTCTTTTTTCTCATTTTGTGTCAAGCCAGGACACCTCATGAAATCTTCCTACACAGGAAGTTGGGAAACCTGGAGCTGCTGCCCACTACCACCTTGTTCAGACTTGAGGTAAATGTAGTGTAGACAGGGGTGTGTGTGTTTTTCTGTGGAACGTGACACTCTGATGTGTCACTGAAAACAAGCCTCAAGTAAACAAATGTGTGGATTTCATGTTAGCGTGTGATGTATGTGCAGAGTGAAAGAGAGACTTCTAGTGGCAGAGAGGTTGGTTGTTTTTAGGTTGGTTTTTAAGTTGCTACTGCCATCCTGTGATAAGAATAAGACTTGCATTTAGGCCACCAGGCTGAGGCAGTGGTTGAATAGACTGAATCAGGGCAACTGTAAAGAAAATAAACAAATACATGCTGGATCACACCGGAATGTGAGGAAAAAACATATTTAATTGGCAATTCTTATGATCTATGAGTAAAACTCACACAAATTCAATCTCAATCTCTCATTAATGATAGATATTAAGACTATTTACAGTAAAGATAAGAAAGGTAGTATAAAGTGCACTTAGTATAATCCTATTTTAAATTCTGACTGAATTGACTACTACAACAATCTTTTCAATTCCATTACTATTTTGCGTTTAAGACATTTTGTGCACAGTTCACAGTGATTGGGTTACCTTATACAGTCAATTTAACAATTTTACTTGATTCAATTTCTTAACAAAAAAAAAGGATCATTTTTTCGGATATATCGCAAAAACAAATTTCCTACTTGGAAATTTCACATGAACGTCCTACAAAGTTGGATGATTAAGTTGGAAACTTTTGCTACTTGAGTTTCCGAGTTATGACGCAATGGTGACCTTTAACCTTCTCAACAAGGCAAAAAATCAAGTTTTGTGTCAGTCAACAGTCAGAAAACACATAATCATGCACGTTGCTGTTAGCCAGACTAACTAAAGTTCCTCAAATTGACTTCCCCACCAGCACATGATCGCAAGGAAAGACTCTAACCTGTGATGTCATCAAGAGACCAAGTTTAGATTTAATCTGTCAACTTTGAAGTGGATACTGATTTAGGAGACCAAGCTTGTGGACCCACAAACTGTTGTTTGTCATTATGCACCGCAATAAACCTAACATCACAGCCCTGCTAAATCAGCCTGGGACAGAGTCCACAAAGTTTGTCTCTCAATGTTAGAGGAGCAGTTTTGACCAAGCAGACTTTGATCTTGATGACAAAAAACAGGTCTTGGCTATTGTTTCTTGATTTGAGAAAAACCTACGTCCTCAAGGAAACACTCCCCCAGACCCCAAACCATGGGATCATGCAGTAACTGTTTAAGTGTAAAGAAAACATTTCAGTTGAGGTTATCTGTAGACGAATGTTGCTCGAAATGGTATGAACGAGGATCTCAGTTTGAGCTGTTTTCTATAAAGGTTATATCCACTGATTCTTTGTTTTTATTACATTGTTTTTATTGCTTTACAAGTGAACTCAGAATGCTTTGTGATATTCATTGTAAGGGTGTGGGACTGTAATCACCGACTGATCTTCACCTCTGGTTAATGAGCTCGGTTGATCGTATCAGCCTAGGCTGATCGTTGATCGGATTATGAAGTATGAGGATATTTAAGGATGTTTAAGTGATTCACCTGTTATGAATTTTCTCTCTAATTATAAAGTCTTATCTTAATGGTGTGACGACCCCTGCCCTTTCCTGCCATCTGTCTTGCTATTTGTGTTTCAGATACCTGGTGGGAGGGGCAGGGGATCGTCAA
Organism: Centroberyx gerrardi; assembly: GCF_048128805.1. Classification (NCBI taxonomy): domain Eukaryota; kingdom Metazoa; phylum Chordata; class Actinopteri; order Beryciformes; family Berycidae; genus Centroberyx; species Centroberyx gerrardi. Next base: position 28,562,378 of record NC_136006.1, on the reverse strand, counting down.
CATCAACTGGGAACACCTGGGCCCGGTGTCTCCAGTGTATATATATTTGTTGGTCTCTCTCTCTCTCTCTCTCTTTTTTCCCCTTGCAGGCTCCCGTTTGGCTGTGACCGTTCTGGTTTTCTCTTTAGTTCTTTCTGTTATTTTGTTTAAATGCACCTTTCAACACTCACACACTACTTGCACTCATGCACACCCTACACTACTGACTCCACTGACTTCCACACTCCATATGTTTTTGTATGAGCTTAGTTGATTTCAGTTTGTTTAAAATAAATTACTTTGTTTAAACCTTTGAAAACGGTGTGTCTCCCACTCTTGTCATGGCCTTACGAGCCAGGTTGTGACAAATTGGGGGCTCGTCCGTTTCTTGATTTGGTTGGTGCACTGATTAGTTGCTTTGGTCCTGGTGTGAGTTTGGCCGGGTTGGATTGTTTGGTTGGGAGACGCACCATGTGGCAGCTAGTAGTAGGATTTGTTCTTTTCTTGGGGAGGCTATTTGGTGTGGTCCAAAGAGAAGGTAAGTGTTGCCACCTCAAGGCGCAGTGTTTAGGGGTTTCCCCTGTTAGGCTGTAGTGACGTTTCCCCTTTGGGTTGCGTCAGGTTTGTTTTTTTTGCTAATGCTGTGGCAACGTGGTTAGTGTCAATTGTCTTCGGACGATTGTCTCGGGTGCACGTCCAGGGGAATTTGTGGGGTTGCCTGTTGCAGGTCGCCTTTCAAACCTGCTGGTTTTCAGTGCTTAAAAACCTGCCGCAAGCTGCATGAAGACTACGGGTGAGTGTTAATTGGATCTGGCTAGGCAGTTAGAGGGGGAACTCCTTGGGGGCTAGATTTGCCTCCTGTGTGTTTTTTGGGGTGGTTAACACTGTGCATTCTGTTTGGTCCATTGGTTGCCTCATTTTGGTTGTGTTTGTGTGATCAACGCTGCGCTCTCTGTTTTTTGTGTAACCCAGTGGTGTAGTTATGGCCTCAATCTCAGATTTTGTTAGTACTCCGTCATGGGGGTTGTTACATAAGTGCACCAAACAACAGCTGTTGAAGATAGCTGAATATTATGGGGTTGATGCGGGTGGCCACAGCCGTAAGGCTGACATTAAGGCTATTGTGGCAACGGGGTTGGTGAAAAAAGCAGTTTTGATTGAGGAGTTTAACTTTGGTGCGGGTCCAGTTGGGACTCCTGAGATGGGTGCTGGGCTTACTTTTGAGCAGCAGAAGGAGTTACTTTTGTTGCAACTGGAGAGTGATAAAGGCAAGCAGATTGCTTTGGAAAGGGTCAGACAAGAATATGAAACTGAGAGGGAAAAAATGAGACAGGTGACTGAGGGATTGAAATTAAACTTGCAGCAGCAAAAATTGGAGTTGGTAAAAGAGGGTGCGTTTGCAGGGGATGTGTCACTTGGGGAAGAAGTGTCTTTTCAGGGACAGTTGGGTCAGGGCAAGTTTGATATCAGCAGTAGTTTGCGTTTGGTGCCTGTATTTAATGAGAGAGATCCTGATATATTTTTTTTTTTTTCTTTATTTGAACGGGTGGCTGATGTGAGGGGTTGGCTGGATTCGGAGCGCACGTTGTTGCTCCAGTGCATGTTAACTGGTAAGGCCCAGGCCGCATATTCTGCGCTGAGTGCAGTTGATAGTTTAAACTATGGGAAAGTGAAAGCCTATGAGTTGGTTCCCGAAGCTTATCGTCAGCGTTTTCGGTCCTGGAAACGGGGAGATAAACAAGCTAATGTTGAATTTGCTCGGGATTTGTCATCTCACTTTAGTCGGTGGTGTTCTGCTGCAGGAGTAACCTCTTTTGAAGGTCTGTGTGATTTGATCGTTTTGGAACAATTTAAAAATTCCATTCCAGATCGGATTGCTATGTATTTGAATGAGCATAAAGTGACTAATGTTCTGGAAGCAGCAGCTTTAGCTGACGATTATGTCCTGACGCATAAAAGTAACTTTGGTGATGCGCGCTCCCGTGATGACAGGATGCGCCAGTATAAAGGGGGGCTAGTGTCGGCGTCAAACGTGGCTAGAGGCTCGCGTATTAAACCAGATTCTGCGCGGACTTGCCATTACTGTCATGGACTGGGTCACTGGAAGGATGAATGCCCTGTCCTTAGGTCCAAGTCTAGCTTTTCGGGCTATGGTAAACCTGGCTCCCAGGGTAGATTTGCTCCTGCTCCGGTGTTGTTCTGCTCTAGTGTCTCTCACTGCGCTGAGCCCGGCTGTGAGGTGGTGGAATCTGACAGCTATGATGATTTTAAACCTTTCATCACTGAGGGGTTTGTGTCAATGTGCGGCAGCGGGGAGAAGGTGCCGATTAAAATTTTGCGTGACACAGGGTCTAGATACTCGTTTGTGTTGGAATCTGTGTTGCCGTTTACATCAGAGTCGGCCACGGGGGATACTATTCTGATGAGAGGGATGGGGATGCGTGTGTTGCCCGTACCTATCCATAAATTGTGGCTTGGTTCCAAGTTGGTGCAGGGGGAGGTTGGTGTGCGTCCCGCGCTGCCTGTTGAGGGGGTGGCTTTGATCCTCGGTAATGATCTGGCTGGCAGTAAAGTTTGGCCTGATGTGCCAACGCCTCCTGTGGTTACTGCTACGCCGCTCCTGTCAGGGGAGTCGGACGATAGCGCAGTTACGCACCCAGAGGTGTTTTCGGCATGCGCAGTGACACGCGCTCGGAGTCGGGTTGAGGTTGAGTCACCTTCAGCTGTGCCAGAGCCAAGTAAGAGTGCGGACTTGGATGTTATGGTTTCACTGTCTGATCTCCCTTTGTCTGTTTCCCGCAGTGAGTTGGTGGAGGAGCAACGCGCTGATCCGTCTCTTGTGGGGATGTTTGATCTGGTTCGTCCGGTGGGCGAGCTGAAAAGTGTTGGTCAGGGGTATTTTCTTCAGGAGGAGCTGCTGGTAAGGAAATGGGTACCCTGCGGTGTCAGTTTTGTGGGTGACCCAATTGTTCAGGAGGTGGTGCCAACTAAATTCCGTGAGGCAGTGTTAAAAGTGTCTCATGATCAAGCAGGACACCTTGGGGTGCGGAAGACGTACGACCGCATTTTGCGGTATTTTTTTTGGCCTCGGTTAAAGCGTGATGTTGCTGCTTACATCAGAACGTGTCATACCTGTCAACTTACAGGGAAGCCGAACCAGAAAATTAAGCCGGCTCCCCTGTTGTCAATTCCAGCAGTTGGTAAGCCTTTTGACCATTTGATCATCGACTGTGTAGGCCCTCTCCCTCGTTCTAAGGCTGGCAGTGTGTATTTGTTAACTGTGATGTGTCAGAGCACAAGGTATCCTGCAGCTTATCCATTGCGCACGGTAACCACCAGGTCTGTGGTGAAGGCGCTGACCCAGTTCATTTCCATTTTTGGCATTCCTTCAGTAGTGCAGAGTGATCAAGGTTCTAACTTCACTTCTCGCTTGTTTGCACAGGTTCTGAAACAGCTGCGTATTAAACACCATCGTGCGTCCGCATACCACGCACAAAGTCAAGGTGCGTTGGAGCGGTTTCACCAGACGCTGAAATCGCTGTTGCGTGCCTATTGTACAGAGATGGACCGAGACTGGGAAGAGGGGTTGCCATGGCTCATGCTATCCGCTAGGGAGGTAATACAGGAGAGCACGGGGTTCAGTCCAAACGATCTCGTGTTCGGGCACACAGTGCGCGGCCCGCTTGCGGTCTTACAGGCGGATTGGAAAGAGGCTGACCCGCCTGTAGGTCTTTTGGATTATGTGAATGGGTTTAGGCAGCGCCTTTACGCAGCAGGCGAGTTGGCGCGGGAAAACTTGGCAACTGCACAGTAAAAAATGAAAAAACTTTATGATCGTAGGGCAGAGCGTCGTGAGTTTAGCCCTGGAGATCAGGTTTTGGCTCTTCTCCCTATCGTCGGTTCTCCGTTCCAGGCAAAGTTTAGGGGTCCTTACTCTATTTTGAATAAATTGTCCGAACAAAACTATGTGATTGCAACTCCTGATCGCAGAAAAGTTACTCAGCTGTGTCATGTAAATTTGTTGAAGCCGTACTACTCCCGTGCTGTGACTAATGCTGCCGTCTGTGCGTGGGGGGTTCCGGGGTACAGATTAGTCCTGCTCTTGCGGTGGGGACCGGGTCGAGAGTCCAGGGGCACGCTGTGGCAGAGCGTGATGGGGAGGACGCCCGGGGTTTGGATGATCCTATTGTGTGCGGTAGGTTAAAAAATTCTGAGTCTCTGCGTAATGTGGATGCATTGGTGGGGCATTTGCCCATGCCCGGGCAAAGTGAATTGGTCGAGCTGATTAACAAATATCCCTCTTTGTTTGGGGATACGCCATCTCGCACTCATTTGTTGGAGCATGATATTGATGTGGGGAATGCTAAACCAATTCGGCAGCGCTTTTACAGAGTGTCATCTGAGAAACGCAAGGTGTTAGATGCTGAGGTAGACTACATGTTGTGGAATAACATTGCTGTGCCTTCTTCCTCCAGTTGGGCATCTCCCAGTCTGCTAGTCGAAAAATCTGATAAAACTCCACGTTTTTGCAACGATTACCGCAAAATAAATGACATCACTAAGCCTGATTCTTTTCCTCTGCCGCGCATGGAGGACTGTATAGATCAAGTGGGTCCTGCAAAGTTTGTGAGTAAATTTGATTTGTTAAAAGGGTATTGGCAGGTCCCACTCTCTGCGCGTGCACGTGAAATTTCGGCTTTTATTACTCCATCTGGGCTGTACGAGTATACGGTAATGAGTTTTGGACTCAGGAATGCGCCGGCAACCTTCCAACGTTTGATGAACATGGTGGTCTCGGGGTTGGAGGGGTGCGCGGTATATTTGGATGACGTGGTGATTTACAGCGACTCGTGGGATGCTCATGTTCGGCGAATTAGGGCCCTGTTCGATCGCCTGGCCGAGGCGCGTCTCACTGTTAATCTGGCAAAGTGTGAGTTTGCCAAGGCGACAGTGACTTATCTTGGCAGGGTGGTCGGACAGGGTCAGGTGCGTCCTGTGCGCGAAAAGGTGCGGGCAGTGGAGGAGTATGCTCCCCCCACGACTAAAAAAGAATTGATGCGGTTTCTTGGGCTTGTTGGCTATTACCGTAGCTTTTGTAAGAATTTTTCAACCGTGGTTGCGCCGTTAACTGATCTGCTTAAAGGCACTGTGAAATTTGTGTGGTCCTCCAAGTGTCCAAGTGCATTTGCGAACGTGAAAACCTTGTTGTGTTCGGCTCCTGTGCTGGCTGCACCGCGCCTGGATGATCCTTTCAACCTCCAGGTGGATGCCAGTAATGTGGGTGCCGGGGCAGTTTTGTTGCAGGAAGGCGAGGATGGGATTGATAGATCTGTTTGCTACTTCTCGAGGAAATTCAATTCCTATCAGCTTAACTACTCAGTGATTGAGAAGGAGGCTTTGGCTCTGATTTGGGCTTTACAGTATTTCGAAGTTTACATTGGCACAGGAGGTAGGCCCGTGGTGGTCTATACTGACCACAATCCCTTGACCTTCTTGAACTCGTTGCGCTGTCCTAACCAGAGGCTGATGCGCTGGGCTCTGTTGCTCCAGGCTTATAGGTTGGATATTAGATATATTAGGGGTAAAGAGAATATTGTGGCAGATGCCTTGTCCCGTGCCCCAGTGGGTTAATTGCCTATGCTTTTTTGTTTGGAACCTCCATCAGTACCTGTGTTTTGCGCTCTCTTTTTCCCCTCTTAATTTGCTTCTAGGATCCAGTTGCTGAGGTGTCAGGAGGGTGTGGGGACGTGTGGGTAATGTGGAGTTTTCCTTAGGTTGGGTATGGGTAATTGTTGACCATTCATTATGCTGCATGTGTAATGTGAATCCCTATACTGTGGGGATCCCGTTGGGACCCCTTTTTATGGGGGGGGTGTGACGACCCCTGCCCTTTCCTGCCATCTGGCTTGCTATTTGTGTTTCACATACCTGGTGGGAGGGGCAGGGGATCATCAACATCAACTGGGAACACCTGGGCCCGGTCTCTCTCTCTCTCTCTCTCTCTCTCTCTCTCTCTCTCTCTCTCTCTCTCTCTCTCTCTCTCTCTCTCTCTCTCTCTCTCTCTCTCTCTCTCTCTCTCTCTCTTCCCCTTGCAGGCTCCCGTTTGGCTGTGACCGTTCTGGTTTTCTCTTTAGTTCTTTCTGTTTTGTTTAAATGCACCTTTCAACACTCACACACTACTTGCACTCATGCACACCCTACACTACTGACTCCACTGACTTCCACACTCCATATGTTTTTGTATGAGCTTAGTTGATTTCAGTTTGTTTAAAATAAATTACTTTGTTTAAACCTTTGAAAACGGTGTGTCTCCCACTCTTGTCATGGCCTTACGAGCCAGGTTGTGACAATGGGTAATGTGTTTTCTCTCTAGAGCACTGATGAAAGCATGAGCTGAAACATCTGCTTATCTAGCGTTTTTTTTTCTTTTATTGTTGCACTTTAAGTTTGACACTATGCATTTGTGTTAATAAATTGATTATTTTGGCTAGATTTTTGTCCAGCTAATTTTTGGCAATTTGTGGTATACATCTTTGACTGTTGACTTTTTACTTCACTTGAGCTTATCTAAAACTTACCTGCTGCATGTCTCTCATACATTCTATGTACTTTTTCACCAATTCCCAACACAGGTCTGGTAAGGTTGACTTTGCCTTCTTCCCAACCTCAATCAGTGCGTCTGCTGTGGCCAAGTGCATAACCGTGTCATCACTGACTGGGAAGTCCTTGACGTTCAACTTGGCCAAACCCCCTCGCTCTTTTACCTGGCGATGAATAGCCTCTCCATCTTCCTCAAACTCCCAATTGCCATGGTTGTACCCAAGGGCATCGCCTACACCACTGAGGACCATGCTAGCTTCATATCTCTCCTTCAGAGGAATTTGATCAGACATGATATCTGGCTGTAGAGAGGGCAAAAGACAGATCTGTGAAAAAAGAAAAAAATTTAAATACCTTATAAAAGTTCACTGTGTAATATTTCTGCCTTACTGAAGCATAATATGACTAGTAAATATCAGCAGGGGATGCTCCATGGTAATGAGTGAAAAAGCCATGGCGCAGAGCTTTCTGCATTCAAAAACACAGGTGTGGGCCGAGGCTGTGTTTTTGTTTGAAGGCATCCTCCTCCCAGTGTTGTGGTAGGAGGGTGCTCATACAGTGGGTAATGTGCTCATTACATACAGTATACCAGTGGTTCTCAACGTGGGGTCCGGGGACCACCACTCCTTGAGGGAGTTCCAGGGGGTCCCCAGCAAATTGATGAATTGTTAAACTTCACCATGATTTCATTTACAAGAAGTTAACACAATTAGAGACTTAGAGAATGCAGAAGAATCACTATTTTGATCATAGTTCACTGTTATCTCTACCTACAATACAGATAGTCATGGAATTCTGGATATAATTCTGGATTCTCAGATTTGGGTTTGAGAGACAAAATCTCATCAAATGGGGGTCCGTGGCCCTAACGTGGACTAATTTAGTGGTCCTTGATATGAAAAAGGTTGAGAATCACTGCAGTATACTATATAGACCCTTTCACACATGCAGCCTGCCGTAAACGTAACGGCACACCGTCATGTGTGAAAAGTAGCCGGTGTTGAAATGCCAGTAAATCAGTTCTGCCAATTTCACTGCTCAAGACGTTGTAATGTTAGGTTGTAATGTTAGGCTACTAGTAAAGCACAATAGACTGTAGCTTTACTTTTTGACAAAAACGTTGAATTGGACAGACGGTGAAATAATAACGACTGTTCTCAAATAACGACTGTTTAGGGATAGTTGGGTTTGGGTTTACGCTGAATGTAGACGCACAGTCGCGGCATTAGTAGCCTTCTTCGGCCCTGCAGCACGGTTCGGAACGGACAGGAAAGGTAACAGTATCGACAACACTATCAACCCCCACTGACACAGTATATTATGGACAATTTGTGATATGGTAGGCTACAGCAGAAGTCTTACTCACTTCCTTTTTAATCAAGAAACCTGTCATTACATCTCTCTCCCTTCAATCAGGGAACCATTGTATTCTTTATCTATCGAGACAAAATGTGCCCTAAATCTGATGAGGAGCTCATATGTTTCTGTTCGCGAGAAAAGAGTGAAGAGCTGCTCATAGTAACTTCAATTTAACTGACCTCGTTGATTCCCCAGTCGTCCCGTGTTGGTTTTCACAAGCCACTTAATAGGTTTTGGAACTTTATTCCAAAATGTTGCACTTTAAAAAGAGAGGGTGAAATAAGGGGAGAGGGGACTGTTAAAGGGATAAAATTGTTGCTGTTGATGTTTTGCACTGATTAAGTTCCCTCAATTTGTTGTTATTGTTAGTCAAAAGACTATTTACCATTATAGCAGTAAGCCAATATACCAATAAGCTGGACAAACTATAAATCTGGGTATATTTTATTTGCAATCAGTATTCTACTTTGATTGGCTTACAGTACCATTATACATGCTCCGATTATGTGCATTGGAAGCAGGTCCACTTGTCATCCATGAAGAGGCATATTAGGTTTGATGTCATCCCATAGCATGTTGAGCAGCAGAACATGGAGGCCCTAAACAGCAAATACTGTACAGGAGACCACTGGGGATAAACTTGAAGATTTGGATAGAACTATCTCTCAGATGTCACCAGAAGCTGTTTTTCAAACAATCTCCTCCAGTGTGTTCCGGTGGCAACCCCTGTGGCATTTTGTCTGTCTTTGTCTCCATCTTCTGCCAGATGTGAAAAAAACAGTGCAGCTTTGTACAGTACAAATACCCCAATGTCTCCATAAGCAACCAAGGAAAACAGCTACACTGTTTTGTCTTAAGTGTCTTGCTGCTGTAACAACTTGAATTTCCCTCTGGGATTAATAAAGTTCTTATCTTATCTTACATTACAATATGTGACCATTGTTGTGGAAACAGTGTAAGTAGTCCCAGGTAGCAGTAGCGGCCTTAGCTATGTTTCACCCGTTTCAACTGAAACGGGCCCCGCACTCCCAAAGGGCCCCCGACTGACATGCAAGCATTGAATAATTCACCCACTTCACCCAACTCACCCACTTCACACTGTTTATTGGGGTTAGCGAGGTAACTTCAGGTTTAACCCTGGGTTTTCAGGGTTACGACGGTGGTTCACTTTTAACCGGAGTAGATCACCATGGTAACTTATGCTGCACGGCTAACCTGCTCCGGAGCAGGTTAAGTTCAGGTTATTGGATCAAAACGTATGAAAGGCCCACCTTCTGACCAGTCAGCTCTCTGGAAACAGGGAGTCACCATTCCTACAGGATCCCGATATGGACAAATATACAAATGAAAATCACAATAAAAAACTGAAAACTGTTAGCCCATTTTTGAATTAACAGACAGTAAGAAGTGCTGTTCGCAGGGCGACGTGTTTACAGACCAGTAGAATCACGTTGTTTTCCATGATAACTTATTATATCGGAGATATAGCAGGTAGGCTACTTAACTGACCATATTATTAATGGATTAAAGTTACTTTGCATATATTAATTGCGCTGACTTTATTTAATTGGATTCCCGAGTGTTTGGTTCACTGTCGGCTATTCATATTCCATTACCGCAGCCCTGAAGAACATGAGGCCGACTTTATGAATAGAAAATCTTTTTACAGCCTCAATGTGTCCACAAACTATTTTATCAGTGAAAAATATGCCCACTGTGTCCTAATGACGGGGCAGTTCCTCCAGTAATCCTTTTAGCCTTGGAAGCAGAAACAACTTTTACTTTTCGCGGTTATGTTTTGTAATGCTGACAGTTATTCATTATAAGAATTTGTTCTTCTTGAGAGAAGAACCCAATGTTAGTAGCTATCCATTTCTTTCCGATACCCATGTGTTGAAAATGTCAGCAGGAAATATTAGGGCTTATATTATCCTATAATTAGGTCTATTGTCTATGGCTTTTATTGTTTGATTATCCTATTCTATTATTTTTGCCTATTTTTAGGCTATTACTTATTTTTATAGTTTTGCGCTTATATTCTATGTCCTTTTCCCCGCTGAATCATATTACTTTTGCTGTGCAACAATCTAATTTCCCCACGGGGATCAATAGTTTCATCTTATCTTATCCGAATTGTCTGATCTGGATCTGTCCATGTTGCATGTGACTGGCTATTTGTTACAAACCCCGCCTCTTTTATGTGAACGCGCTCATAGCTAGATTGGGAAAACCTGGGTTGATTTACCGAGTTGATAACCACCGTCGTGTGACCGGTTAGCGTGATTGCAGTTGTTAGGCTTAGTGAAGCCAGATAACGAAAAGATATCCTGGGTATGTTGAACTTGCTTCGTAGTACAGGTTGCTCGCCTGACGTGAGCTGTCCACGGTGCTGAAAGAGCGCGAAGCGCAATTCATTGTAAACAACCAGTAGTTTCAGACACTTTTCATTCCCAAACAAAATATGGCATTGCTTTTGTTGTTAATTTAATTTGAGGGAATTGTTTAAGCTGTATTTATGTCAGCAGATACATAACACATGTGCTTTGCAGACTAGTAGTTGCCGAGAAGGGCGAGGCTTCTCATTCCAAAGCAAAAATGTCATTGTTTCAGTTTTAAATTGTTTGGTTTGTAATTGTTTGTTTGAATTGTTTGGATTATTTCTATGTTGAGCTGTCCATGATGCTGAAAGTGCACATAATGAAGTCTGAAAATATACCATTAGCGATGCAAACCAACTTGAATCCTCGCTTTTTTTTCTCTTTTCTCTTTTATGTTTTTTTTTTTTCTCGCACATTAGCTCTTGAAACGGGCCCCCAGATGCTTAAGGCCGCCTCTGCCAGGTAGTTATCAGTACTATTAAACTATGTAGTGTTATTTTTGTATCATAGTTACCATCTCCTACACATATCATTTAAGATTACTTACCATTTTGGTTTAGAGCTGCTACAAGTTCTCATTTTCTCACTTCTAAGATTATGCTAGTGGCCTACTATCACTGAAAATAGTTTATGCTAAAGTGTTAGCATGGAGCCTACTATCACTCAACATAGTGCATGCTAAAGTGTTAGCATGGAGCCTACTATCACTCAACATAGTGCATGCTAAAGTGTTAGCATGGAACATCAGAGCCAATAATCTGCCAGGGACACAATGGATGATTTTGGTGTCTATGTTCTCATTAGGCGACCAATGGGTCAACCTCCCAAAAACTGGGTGTATTAAGTCAATGTACTCATCATTTTATTTTTCATTTTCAGTTTTTTTTTATGGACAGGTCAAGCCTGTCTCACTGAGCTGTGAACGCAACCACCAGGCCATAGGCTAGAGAAACAAATGGCCTGCAAAATGGGCTAAAATTTAAAGGGTTAAAAAAATGTTTGCCTTTTCTTTGACATAATAAGAAAGTGTTTCTGTGGTAGCATTGTGTAATTTTGCAATTCCCTACACTGGAATTCATTATTTTCAAAAAACCCAACCAGCTTGACGAAAAGATTATGTAAAAAATATATAATTTATTTCACAGTGAAGATATAAACGGCAACAAAAGAGAACTGGTACAACAATACAAAAAACAAGAATCACATAACATTAGGTAGTCTATGCTGTCTGCTTTATAATCCAGGTGATGACTTGTGAGTTTACCTCATCCAATACAGAATCCTCAGACCTTCCCTTTACTGTAAGACCATGGCTGCCTCCTTTTAGCCAGAAAACCTCAACTGGAGCTTTCATTTCCTTTACCACACCGTCAAAAAGGACCTAGGCAAAGAGAGAACACAAGACGATCACTATAGTAAACATTCACGTTGGAACAAAAGCATATATATATCTGTGTAAACTGTATTCAAGACAATTTAATACTACAATTTAAGACATTTTAAGACTTCTTTCTGGTATAAAAAGCCCCAAAACAGTGTTCCATTCTCACCCTATCACACATGTTGTCCTCTGTGCCTGACACAAACAGCACAGGCATCTGTTGGGGCAGCCCCCTGAGGTCCTCGCTCCGCTGCTGATGGGCGTGCGTCTGTCCTGGGGGGTGCAGGGGGAAAGACAGGCAGACGACGCCCTGTATCGCGTCCTCCGTTTCATCACTCAGCTGCCTGGCTAAGGCAGCGGCAGCACGACTTCCCATTGACCTGCCTGCCGACGGGTCGCACAGTGATGACGCGATGATGATGATGGCAGTTTGTTAGTCTCACAGCTCATACTTACACAAATGAAAAATATGTTGGAAACCAAATATAATGGTTACAGGAACTTTTTGATGTCACATGTTCATTTTGATTAAGCAGTTATTTAGGATACAGACAGATAATCCTGCTCAGGATGTGCTACTGTATTTTGCGGTTTGATCTTCGTAATAAACTATATTTGGAATAAAAGGATTGGCTTTCTCGTTCAGCATTGTGAGCCTATTTATTCACAGGTCTTCAAGGGAATAGCAAAATCTTTTTTTTTTTTCTTACTTTATGGGTTTACAATTACTGTTAGAGAATGAGTACCTATAGGTCAGTTCCAGTGGCTTTCCCCTTTTAATAAAATTTACTGGTTTGAGTTGAGAAAAAGAGTATATCAACTGCAGTCAACTAAGATGATTTTTATACACGTGCTGATGTGGCTGAGAGACTGCAGGATTTTCATGAGGTCCTTGCTGATTTGCACATCTAAAATGCCTGTGGAGGTAACCTTTATCGGCCAGCTGATGACCCGTACGTTTTTCACTGCAGCTGCATTGTAAGATTACTTTTTCTATTTTCCATTCTATACAATTGAAATTACTTGTGGAAACATTTGACTTACTAGTAGAAGATTCATTTCAAGTGTCATGGTTTCCTGATAAGGTAAATTATCTCATTTTACAATTCGATCATTTGATTTAGGTTTTGCATATTGTTCTTTGGACTTCTTCTTTATAAATGGGCTTAATCTGGCACTAAGCTGGTTTTCACTAGTTAAGAAGTAAGCAACTTTATTGTGTAGTTAGGTCATGCAAATTCTTCACCCATTAATATTAGTAGCTGTATTAATACATGGCCTTACATTACACTTGTGTGTACACATACCTGTGTGTCTATTGTTGCTTACCTCCAAGGTATATGTGCCTTATGGTGAACTTCTCTAGTGATTTCAAGTAGTCCTGGCAAAAAGAAAGAGCGTATAGCAAGTTATTGACAGAAAAATAGTGTTAGTAATATAGTCATCCTATGATACATTTTATATGGATCCTGTCTAAATATCACTGCAAAACTATCATAGGAATACTGCAGTGATACCAAAAATACATTAACGTTACAATAAACTCACTGTTGAGTACCAGACAGGCTTTAGGCTGAATCACTATAGGAACACTGTATATAAGAGTGATTTTTCTCACTTAGCCTACTTAGTTTATTTCCTTGCTTATGACTGAATAGCCTAGTACTGAGAGATTAAAGAAGATACTTATTTCACCTCAAACACACTATCCTTAAAATGTGGGCACATAAAGGGTTAACAATATTTACAATAAGTAGATGTATAATATCAAAAGGTACACATGCTTATTTATTTGTTTTTTATTCTTGTTTTCATGTTTCCTTTACTTTTTTTGTCTCACTCTTTATCACAGAAAAAAAAAACCCATATTGTTTCCATTATATTTTGCATAATGCTTACCCACACAGCGCGGTAAGCCTTCACCCTATAAACAAGGTTTAAACCTTTGCATGTGAAACGGACACAAATGAACCCATTTGAAGCCAAAGCATGTGCCAGAGAAACCAGATGCTTGAAGTTCATGTCCCCACCGGCACCGTGTGTGAGGATGACAGCAGTGTGAACATCATTCACTGAGGCAGGGACACACACAGCAGCATCCAGATGCTTTGTCCCAAATGGCACCTTCACTGTGTCCTGAAAATAAATAATAACTTATACAGATAACGTATTGACTCCCAGCTAGCCCCGATATGTGCCATCCTCCACCCGATGAGAGAACGTCACGCCAAACTCCTTTAAAAAAAATCTCTGTTTAATATGGCCTTGATTCTCCATAAAAAATACATCATGAAACATAACACCAGACCATTTCTAGATTGTAAGGATCCACTCTCGTATTCGGCATACATACAGTCCAAGAAGAGGCACTTATTTCAATAAAATGTCAACTTTTAGCGTAGTTCCCAAGTTATTCCCACCATCTTCCTTTACCAAATACAACGCGATGGGCGGCAGCAATTGAAACAATAGTTGAGACTATACTAAAATAAAGTTAGTTAGTTAGCTTTGTGAATCAGTTGTGTGCCGAATTTAACCATACAATAGACCCTATGTATTCATAAAAAAAATTTAAGCGATGTTCTATGAGGTAGCGTGTGTAGGTTTGGCTATCCGGATTTTTGAATACAGTTTGGCGTGACGTTCTCTGTATAAAAGAAAACGGAACGATATCGGGTCTAGGATAGGCCTATGACTGGTTTATTGTAATACCGGTAATTACACTGTAGATGTTAACTTGCTTATTAGTATTTACCTCGTCAAACTTATCCATTGCCGGATGTTTCTTATCTGGATATAAAAAAAAAATCCAATGTTTACAGTCTGACTTTATAAATTACTGACATCTAGCGTACAGGAGTGGTCATTACAACTTTACAAATTCCCTACCTGGCTCTTGGCTTGATAAAATAACGATAGAAAACACACTTTGATGATACCCACAGGAGAATTTCTCTTTTCTTTGTAGGGTCAGCTACAGGTCCTCCCTACTCACTACACCATCCTGCTGCCTGAATATGAATATTGAGTTTTGTAAAGCATATATTCTATCTTATGCTGTGGCATGTGTGTGTATGTGTGCGTGTTTGTGTGTGTGTGTGTGTGTGTGTGTGTGTTTGTGTGTGCGTGCGTGCGTATGTGTGTAAGACCAAAGGAGAAGATCATAACCACTTTTAACATACAAACATAGAATTTTTTTTTTTATAAAAATGAGTTAAGTAGCATGTAACATTCATGTCAGAGCAGGACAGATGATATCAGATAAGTATTATTTCATAATGGGATGATGAGTTCGGAGTTCAGAGTTCCAGTACCAGTAAATGGCTCCATCTTGTAGTAAGTCCATATACTGAAAAAAACAATGACCCCAACTTCAAAAACGATCTAAAGATCACAGAAGTAGCACAAAAATCTATTTGCACCAAATATCACTTCAGTCAGGAACATCTACATCATAAAAAGTACAAAATGATTTATTCACAATTCCACAGGTGAATCCACAAGGTAGTACTTATTATCCAAAACAGGAATAAAAATTTGAATAACTAAGTGAAAAAAATAATGTTAAAAGATATGGTAAGATAAGACATGGCTCCTATCCACTTCCAACCAACACAAAAATTACCGGTAGTATAAAAGTGAACAATAACAAGACAAGTTGTAAAGGCGAAGTTTTACTTCACCCGTTGTGGGTCTAAATAAAGAAGCAAAGGTTCAAGAGTCTTCCGTGGATTCTTTATTCATACATGCATGGTTCAGTTCAATGTACCAAACAAGTAGCAAAGAAGTGACAAAGACAGGAGTTGAGGATCCACTTATATAGGTTGAAGTAAACAAAACCATAAATCTTGGCCCATAGCCAAACCCACTTGGCTCAAAACCAACCCACCAGTTCGGACTTCTAACTGCGTGTCCACCTACAGAATCACTCAAAACCACACATAATCATAGATAGTGAACATGCATACATTCAAGCACTGATTACATCATTACATTATTGTGGTATGTAGGACAAAGGGCACTCCACTTTGCAGGACAAAGGGAAGAAAGAACAGAGTGTACTATTCATTTAAAAAGACACAGTATACATTTTATTTCTTACATTGTCAAGTCAAAATAACCGACAGACATTAAAAACCATGTGAGAACAGAGACACTGAAAAATAAAGATAAGACACTAAAAAGTTAATGATAGATATTAAGACTGTATTTACAGTAAAGATAAGACAGGTAGTATAAAGTGCACTTAGTATAATCCTATTTTAAATTCTGACTGAATTGACTACTACAACAATCTTTTCAGTTCCATTACTATTTTGCGTTTAAGACATTTTGTGCACAGTTCACAGTGATTGGGTTACCTTATACAGTCAATTTAACAATTTTACTTTATGATTCAATTTCTTAACAAAAGAAATTATAATTTTTTGTCATTTATTACATAGTTGAAAGTAGAGAGACAGGAAAGACTGGGAGAAAGAAAGAGGGATGACATGCGACATAGGTCATGTGGCAGATTCAGCCCCTATTATTTCATTTCTATTGCTTTTCAACATAACAACTAAGCAAAGATACAGCAAAAAGTATTATCTGCCTTTCAAATACCATTTGCTGCAGGTATCAATCAGGACATTGCAAGAAAGACACACAATGTAGAAACTATATTTTCAGACTGCGGCACTGTTGGCTCTTAACGCCTGTTTGGTAAGGTGGTTAGTTTGGATAAAATTAGGTTCTACTTTACATTAAAGAGTAAATAAACACTAAATCACATGGGGCATAAAATTGCTGCTGCACTGCTTTCTATGGGTTGAAACTTTCAAGCATGTTGCACTTCTGGCCACACCCCGATCAGTGATGTCAAAGGCAAAATACCTGCTTTGATTTGGGTGTGGCCAGAAGTGCAACATGTTTGAACGTTTCAACCCAGAGAGCAGTGCTACAGCAATTTTAGTCACTATGAAATTTAGTGTTGAAGTACTCTTTAACAGCCTGTGGACTTGACTGTAGAATTAGCCATCTTCGAGTTTCCTTCATTCTTCTTCATTAAAAGGTTTACTACTCAGCTGAAGAAGCTGCTGTGCTGCCTTGATCAGTTTATCCCTGTATTCTAGCCGCTTGTGGTTAAGCTCTGGGACTCCTCTGAAGCCATATATGGCCCCCCACCAAGCGGCTGCAATTGCAGCAGTTGAATCGCTGTCCCCACCATGGAAGAACCCGTGATTGGCCAGCTTTTCCCATGAGTCCCCGGCACTCAGGAGAGCATCATAAGCTATCATAGGGGCATCATGTCCACTGGCGCCCCCGCAATTACGGAAAGCAATGAGGCGGTAGAATTCCTCTCTTTCTTTCACACCATAGCACTCTGGAAAGCAGGCTTTGCTTTTCCCATCAAGGATGCCCCTCTGTGTCAGGTATGTCATCCATGCGTTCTCAAAGTAGCCCCTGTGAAATACAAACTTTTAAAACGGGTTGTAACAAGATTACACGGGCCAGAACTCACTTTCTCTGTTTTGGAACAAAAACTCCCCACCCATTGGAATTTCAAGACATTCCCAATTTCTGCACTGATTTGCTAGCTTGTTTATTTCTATTGGGAAAATTTGACTATATTATTTATGTCAATTACAGGCCACCGTAATCCAGAGACCTATGTTGATGTTGATGCATTTCCTTGGTCGCCAATAGAGGTTGATAAAAGTCATAGATCACTTAATGCCTCTTTAAGTCTTCTGTCACATGTGCTATTCCATTGCTGGATGCTGATACAGTGCCATTCAAACAAAAAAAAAAAGGTAAATATGGGATAATGTACAGTGAGTCGGTCATTATTACAAAATAAGCCCCAGCTGGGTGGATCAAGACCGTAATGTGATGCCGAGTCTCGCTGTTGATCAACAAAATCCACTAGACTTCTTGACTGCAGAGCGATATGATTAGATGGCAGAACAGACCTCAAAATGCCTTCACTGGCCAATCAGAATTGAGAATTCAGCAAAGCCGTGTAATAATCATTATACATAAAACTCCGTTTCATAACTTGCTGTGACACATTTGAGCTCATCTAGAGTATATACAAAATACATGAAAGCCCTCCCCACTCACCAGCTGTGGAGGTTCTGGTCAACACAGTGGCCTGACTCTCTAATATACTGCTTGGTCTTCTCCAAGACTTCCATCAAGCCGTGACCCCATGCCTCCACAGGCAGGGTCCCCATGACTGCATAGGCTGTGAACAGGGCTGCAGCCACGGCCCCCAGGTATCCGGTGGGATGGTGGTGGGTCAGGCGGCCGCTCTCCACGCTCGCTGCAATCAGGTGGTGCTCCTGCTCTGGCTTGGGAAAACGCAGGCCAATGCACATGGCCCGCATGGCCGCGCCACAACCTCCGCCACCCCTGTTGAAGGGGATCTTATAGTCTCCGTCAGTTCTCCTTTCAAGTAGGGCGACGCTGGACATGCAGGTCAAGCCTGCAGAAGAAAGAGAACCAAGAGTGTGGTGTATGTTTCAGCATTTTCTCCACTGTTTGGGCATAAGCTTAAAGGGAAAAACTCACACAAACACAAAAACATCAATCACAAAACATGTTATGCTTTGGACAATTCCATTGAGATTTGTGACCATGAACAAGTCTCTCCAAAAGCCAAACAAGAGAGCAAATTGTGCATTCATGTGCTATCGGACATATCGCAAAAACAAATTTCCTACTTGGAAATTTCACATGAACGTCCTACAAAGTTGGACGATTAAGTTGGAAACTTTTGCTACTTGAGTTTCCGAGTTATGATGCAATGGTGACCTTTAACCTTCTCAACAAGGCAAAAAATCAAGTTTTGTGTCAGTCAACAGTCAGAAAACACATAATCATGCACGTTGCCGTTAGCCAGACTAACCTAACATTTGTTTGAATAAAGTTCCTCAAATTGACTTCCCCACCAGCACATGATCGCAAGGAAAGACTCTAACCTGTGATGTCATCAAGAGACCTTGTGGACCCACAAACTGTTGTTTGTCATTATGCACCGCAATAAACTTAACATCACAGCCCTGCTAAATCAGCCTGGGACAGAGTCCACAAAGTTTGTCTCTCAATGTAGGAGCAGTTTTGACCAAGCAGACTTTGATCTTGATGACAAAAAACAGGTCTTGGCTATTGTTTCTTGATTTGAGAAAAACCTACGTCCTCAAGGAAACACTCCCCCAGACCCCAAACCATGGGATCATGCAGTAACTGTTTAAGTGTAAAGAAAACATTTCAGTTGAGGTTATCTGTAGACGAATGTTGCTCGAAATGGTATGAACGAGGATCTCAGTTTGAGCTGTTTTCTATAAAGGTTATATCCACTGATTCTTTGTTTTTATTACATTGTTTTTATTGCTTTACAAGTGAACTCAGAATGCTTTGTGATATTCATTGTAAGGGTGTGGGACTGTAATCACCGACTGATCTTCACCTCTGGTTAATGAGCTCGGTTGATCGTATCAGCCTAGGCTGATCGTTGATCGGATTATGAAGTATGAGGATATTTAAGGATGTTTAAGTGATTCACCTGTTATGAATTTTCTCTCTAATTATAAAGTCTTATCTTAATGGGTAATGTGTTTTCTCTCTAGAGCACTGATGAAAGCATGAGCTGAAACATCTGCTTATCGAGCGTTCTTTTTTCCTTTTCTGTTATTGTTGCACTTTTAAGTTTGACACTATGCATTTGTGTTAATAAATTGATTATTTTGGCTAGATTTTGTCCAGCTAATTTTTGGCAATTTGTGGTATACATCTTTGACTGTTGACTTTTTACTTCACTTGAGCTTATCTAAAACTTACCTGCTGCACGTCCACTCATGTCTCTCATACATTCTATGTACTTTTTCACCAATTCCCGACACAGGTCTGGTAAGGTTGACTTTGCCTTCTTCCCAACCTCAATCAGTGCGTCTGCTGTGGCCAAGTGCATAACCGTGTCATCACTGACTGGGAAGTCCTTGACGTTCAACTTGGCCAAACCCCCTCGCTCTTTTACCTGGCGATGAATAGCCTCTCCATCTGCCTCAAACTCCCAATTGCCATGGTTGTACCCAAGGGCATCGCCTACACCACTGAGGACCATGCTAGCTTCATATCTCTCCTTCAGAGGAATTTGATCAGACATGATATCTGGCTGTAGAGAGGGCAAAAGACAGATCTGTGAAAAAAGAAAAAAATTTAAATACCTTATAAAAGTTCACTGTGTAATATTTCTGCCTTACTGAAGCATAATATGACTAGTAAATATCAGCAGGGGTTGCTCCATGGTAATGAGTGAAAAAGCCATGGCGCAGAGCTTTCTGCATTCAAAAACACAGGTGTGGGCCGAGGCTGTGTTTTTGTTTGAAGGCACCCTCCTACCACAGTGTTGTGGTAGGAGGGTGCTCATACAGTGGGTAATGTGCTCATTACATACAGTATACTATATAGACCCTTTCACACATGCAGCCTGCCGTAAACGTAACGGCACACCGTCATGTGTGAAAAGTAGCCGGTGTCGAAATGCCAGTAAATCAGTTCTGCCAATTTCACTGCTCAAGACGTTGTAATGTTAGGTTGTAATGTTAGGCTACTAGTAAAGCACAATAGACTGTAGCTTTACTTTTTGACAAAAACGTTGAATTGGACAGACGGTGAAATAATAACGACTGTTCTCAAATAACGACTGTTTAGGATAGTTGGGTTTGGGTTTACGCTGAATGTAGACGCACAGTCGCGGCATTAGTAGCCTTCTTCGGCCCTGCAGCACGGTTCGGAACGGACAGGAAAGGTAACAGTATCGACAACACTATCAACCCCCACTGACACAGTATATTATGGACAATTTGTGATATGGTAGGCTACAGCGGAAGTCTTACTCACTTCCTTTTTAATCAAGAAACCTGTCATTACACCTCTCTCCCTTCAATCAGGGAACCATTGTATTCTTTATCTATCGAGACAAAATGTGCCCTAAATCTGATGAGGAGCTCATATGTTTCTGTTCGCGAGAAAAGAGTGAAGAGCTGCTGTTAATAATTTCAATTTAACTTACCTCGTTGATTCCCCAGTCGTCCCGTGTTGGTCAGGCTAACCTCCGCTGTCAGCTCCACCTCTCAGGTCTCTTCTTCTCTCATTCTAATGACGCAGCCCAACGTTCTTCTTCATCGTTGGTTATTTTAATTGCTCTTTACCACCGCTGTCAGGACAGTGCCACCACTATCTTTTTCCGACGTTGTTGTAGGTCGGTTAATCAGTGTTTTGTTTGAAATGTCTAATGCATTTTTTTTTGTACGTGTGAATAATTAAGCGTATGCATGAATGAATGAAAACAAGCAGTAAACAAAATTAATGAAAACATCAGCTAGAAACGGAGGGGAAGGATGAGATATCTCCTGCAACTTCTATTGTTCTGATATTACATCTCTCCCGGTTAGCACTATCCCCAAACTATAAGACAGTCATGAAATAGCCTACGTTGTCCCCTTAAACATTTTGCTAAATCATTAATTAGGGGAGATTTCACCACTCACAACCGTGTTTTTTGGGGCAGCCTCGCGGGGCTTTTATTTTGAAAAGAAAATGCGCTTCGGCGACAAGACTGGAAATGAAATTGTGGCGAGTTTCACGGAACCTCAGCTTCAGAGGGTACCGTACTGGGAGTTCAAAATAACTGACGAAGAAGAGACCTGAGCGTGGAGGTGGCCTGACAGCGGAGATTGGCCTGACATTGGAGGTCTGCAGCAACAAATTTAAAACATTTAGCCGTGGGTGTGAAGCAGAACATTCGCGTCTTAACTGTGTGGGAGTGAATGAGATGACGAGGCGAACTGCAAGTGAACCGCAGGGTGACGCTAAGCAGGAAACGGCCATAGTCAAAATGCAACAGCAGTTTCACAACTTCTGCCACCGGAATCACCTGAAGCTGATACTTAATTAAATTACACTTGTCTGTTTTTATTGTAGGCCTATGTTTGGAATATGATCTGAATCTGAAATATGATCTTCAGTGCCACTGTTGTACTATAAACTCTGGAGGTGCGAATTTGCAACATCATTGCTACTTACAGTATATTGTGTACATCTGTCTTTGATGCACTTTGATTAATGATCATAATGATTCCAGTAATTTGATTATTAGGCCTAGGCTAATACTGAATAACTAAACTGCTTAACTAATTATGGAAATGACAATGTTCCTGTCTCTGTGGTTTTAATGATAATGTCAATATTTTAGCAGATAGTTATCACATTCATAAAAGCTTACACAATTCATAAACATACACATCATACATTTATAAACCTCAGAGAAAGAGAGAGAGAGGATTATTCTGAATGGTTTTTCTATTCAATTTAGCTTTATTTCTATAGCACTTTTCACAAGCCACTAGGTTTTGGAGCTTTATTCCAAAATGTTGCACTTTAAAAAGAGAGGGTGAAATAAGGAGAGAGGGGACTGTTAAAGGGATAAACATTGTTGCTGTTGATGTTTTGCACTGATTAACTTCCCTCAATTTGTTGTTATTGTTAGTCAAAAGACTATTTACCATTATAGCAGTAAGCCAATATACCAATAAGCTGGTCAAACTATAAATCTGGGTATATTTTATTTGCAATCAGTATTCTACTTTGATTGGCTTACAGTACCATTATACATGCTCCCATTATGTGCATTGGAAGCAGGTCCACTTGGCATCAATGAAGAGGCATATTAGGTTTGATGTCATCCCATAGCATGTTGAGCAGCAAAACATGGAGGCCCTAAACAGCAAATACTGTACAGGAGACCACTGGGGATAAACTTGAAGATTTGGATAGATCTATCTCTCAGATGTCACCAGAAGCTGTTTTTCAAACAATCTCCTCCAGTGTGTTCCGGTGGCAACCCCTGTGGCATTTTGTCTGTCTTTGTCTCCATCTTCTGCCAGATGTGAAAAAAACAGTGCAGCTTTGTACAGTACAAATACCCCAATGTCTCCATAAGTAACCAAGGAAAACAGCTACACTGTTTTGTCTTAAGTGTCTTGCTGCTGTAACAACTTGAATTTCCCTCTGGGATTAATAAAGTTCTTATCTTATCTTACATTACAATATGTGACCGTCATTGTGGAAACAGTGTAAGCAGCCCCAGGTAGTTAAAAACAGTACTATTAAACTATGTAGTGTTATTTTTGTATCATAGTTACCATCTCCTACACATATCATTTAAGATTACGTACAATTTTGGTTTAGAGCTGCTACAAGTTCTCATTTTCTCACTTCTAAGATTATGCTAGTGGCCTACTATCACTGAAAATAGTGTATGCTAAAGTGTTAGCATGGAGTCTACTGTCACTCAACATAGTGTATGCTAAAGTGTTAGCATGGAGCCTACTATCACTCAACATAGTGTATGCTAAAGTGTTAGCATGGAGCCTACTATCACTCAACATAGTGCATGCTAAAGTGTTAGCATGGAGCCTACTATCACTCAACATAGTGCATGCTAAAGTGTTAGCATGGAGCCTACTATCACTCAACATAGTGTATGCTAAAGTGTTAGCATGGAGCCTACTATCACTCAACATAGTGCATGCTAAAGTGTTAGCATGGAGCCTACTATCACTCAACATAGTGCATGCTAAAGTGTTAGCATGGAGCCTACTATCACTCAACATAGTGCATGCTAAAGTGTTAGCATGGAGCCTACTATCACTCAACATAGTGCATGCTAAAGTGTTAGCATGGAGCCTACTATCACTCAACATAGTGCATGCTAAAGTGTTAGCATGGAGCCTACTATCACTCAACATAGTGCATGCTAAAGTGTTAGCATGGAACATCAGAGCCAATAATCTGCCAGGGACACAATGGATGATTTTGGTGTCTATGTTCTCATTAGGCGACCAATGGGCCAACCTCCCAAAAACTGGGTGTATTAAGTCAATGTACCCTGCAACATCATTTTATTTTTCATTTTCAGTTTTTTTTTATGGACAGGTCAAGCCTGTCTCACTGAGCTGTGAACGCAACCACCAGGCCATAGGCTAGAGAAACAAATGGGCTAAAATTTAAAGGGTTAAAAAAATGTTTGCCTTTTCTTTGACATTATAAGAAAGTGTTTCTGTGGTAGCATTGTGTCATTTTGCAATTCCCTACACTGGAATTCATTATTTTCAAAAAAAAAAACAACAGCTTGACCAGAAGATTATATAAAAAATATATCATTTATTTCACAGTGAAGATATAAACGACAACAAAAGAGAACTGGTACAACAATACAAAAAGTTCACCTCATCCAGTACAGAATCCTCAGACCTTCCCTTTACTGTAAGACCATGGCTGCCTCCTTTTAGCCAGAAAACCTCAACTGGAGCTTTCATTTCCTTTCCCTTTACTTACTTCCCTTTACTTAAAGGGAAGTACTTACTTAAAGGGAAGTAAGTAAAGGGAAGTAAGTAAAGCCAGAAAACCTCAACTGGAGCTTTCATTTCCTTTACCACACCGTCAAAAAGGACCTAGAACACAAGACGATTGTTATAGCAAACAATAATGTTGAAACGAAAGCGTGCAACCGACAATTTCAATACTAGAACATGTGAAGTAGAGTGCATGAATTAAAAGTATGGATTACAGCATTGTGTGCAAAATAACACAAGCAGAACTTCCTGAAACAGAAAGAATGAATATAGAATATGTACGATATAAAAATATACCAAAAATCGTAAATATACGCAGTGTGGAAAAATATAGAAATATCAATATATATGCAATATACTGTATAACAATTGATTATATTAGAATATGAAGAAAACAAATGTGAATTTACAGCAAATATGTGTGTAAATAACTGTATTCAAGACCATTTAAGACCATGAATTTTACGATTTAAGACATTTTAAGACTTCTTTCTGGTATAAAAAGCCCCAAAACAGTGTTCCATTCTCACCCTATCACACATGTTGTCCTCTGTGCCTGACACAAACAGCACAGGCATCTGTCAGGGCAACCCCCTGAGGTCCTCGCTCCGCTGCTGAAAGACCAGCTGTGTCTGTCCTGGGGGATTAATATAGAACCTCCTTGGGGTGCAGGGGGAAAGACAGGCAGACGACGCCCTGTACTGCGTCCTCCGTTTCATCACTCAGCTGCCTGGCTAAGGCAGCGGCAGCTTTGAGCATCAGGCCGCCAGGTCCTCTCGCTGTCAAAGCGCAAGAATGGCGTGCATGCGCAGCTCACCCCTGGGTGTTTACAACTGTTGTCAGGGGTTACAGGCTCCAGTTCGCAGCGAAACCACCGTCTTTCAATGGTGTGCTTTTCTCAGAAGCCACGGGGGAAGCCGCAGAGGCTTTAGAGAGCAAAATTTCTTCTCTCTTAAGCCGAGGGGCAATTCAAATTGTGCCGGAGGAGGAGAGGAGTCAGGGTTTTTACTCCCGGTACTTCCTCGTCCCGAAAAAGGGAGGTTCATTACGTCCAATTCTGCACTTACGTTTCCTCAATTCACACCTCCGGAAATACAAATTCAGGATGCTCACACACAATGTTCTGTTCCGCTCGATTCGACCAGGCGACTGGTTCACATCAGTGGATCTGCAGGATGCTTATTTTCACATAAGCATATATCCAGCACACAGAAAATATCTCAGGTTCGCCTTCAAGGGTGTAGCCTACGAATATCAGGCTCTGCCATTCGGGCTGTCACTCGCCCTGAGAGTCTTCAGCAAGTGTGTGGAAGCAGCTCTGAATCTGATGCGAGCCACGGGCCTCAGAGTGCTGTCATATCTGGACGACTTTCCCCTCTGCGCTCCCAGCAGGGAGGAAGCAGAGAGAGACACTCAGGCGCTGTTAGACAGGCTTTACAGCTTGGGCTTCAGTGTCAATCACGCAAAGAGCGTTTTGTCTCCCACTCAGAGTATAGTGTATTTGGGCCTCGAAATAGACCCTGTTTCTTTTCGGGCTTTTATGTCACAAGTTCGGGTGGAGAAATTTCACCAGCACCTGTATGGAGCTTTTTTCCTATCTTTATTCAAGAGCCTGGTCTTTCAATTTAAGAGCATGATTTATTGATTTCACGTTCAATAAAGACGTGTTTACCGTATTTACAATATGTGAAACCTTTCTGATAGAGCAGACTTTGACACAGCAACAGTAAACATCATTTGAAGAGAAGGATATATACACAACACACCAAATGCGTTTTTAAAATGTAGTAGCTCATTGAATTTACTTTTGTTTTCTACTGTCTTAATGTGTTAGCTGGTTACTTTTGCTGTTGGTACTTTTCCCATTCCTAAACACTAAAATACAGGAAAAATAGAAACACGGCAACGTCCATTTTGTTGTTAGTTGCCTAGCAACAGTGTTCCCATAACATACAACACTTGAAAGCCAAGCATATTATCATGGATGTATTCTTGTGCCGCAAATATGACTTAACCAATTCAATTTGAAGGAAGTAATAGCACCATTAAAATAAAAAACTTACTTGAGGTCCTTGACTTTGGCGGTCCATGTTGGCCAGCGATCCGCGAGACTCCCGCTCCTGAGTCATGAAGGTGACGTCGTTTTCTCCTCTAGCACACCGACGGGAGGCCGGTGTGCTATACGGCTACTATTTTATCTAGCTATTATAGTAAAAGAAAAAGTACGGGCGCTGGTATATACATTAACTGTCCTTTTATTCCAAAAGTCGTATTTAATAAAGCCCCGGAGGGCGGGAGTGGATGAACCCGGTTAAAGAGTAACCGCCCATACGGGACGCTCTAAGAAGTAAAGCGAACGCGCCCGCAACGAGGCAGGGATCGTTTCATTGGTCAACACTACACCTGGCATTCTATTGGTTGGGGAATTTTGACAGGGTTGTTGCACAAAAAATCCGAGAGCAGAGCAGAAATCTGAGAACAGATGTTTCACGAGCGCACAAAAGCAGCGGTGCGAGGAGAAGGGCTGAAGCTGGAGCGCAGGAAATCTGTGTGCAAGCAACATTATATCTGAGTGCAAGCATACAGTTTAGAGCAGAAGCAGAGCAAATCTAAGCACAAGCAGGAGCTATTTGAGTGCGAGGGCAGGGTTTGAGGGAAAGCATTACAAAATCTTAACGTGAAATAAATAAATCATGCTCTCAAATTGAAAGACCACGCTCTTGAATAAAGATAGGAAAAAAGCTCCATACACCTGGCTCTGTTTCGCCGGGGAAACTCTATCTCGCTACGAGCCTGCCTCCGCCTGACAGGGCTGATGGCGTCAGCCATTTCTGTCGTTCTTCAGGGGCTGCTGAGAATGAGGGATTTCCAGCGCTGGGTATCCTCGCTGCGTCTGGACGTACAACGTCACCTCAGACGTATGGTGGGGGTTTCCCCGGGATGCCTCCTGGCTCTCCGTCATTGGAGAGACCCGGAAGTGTTCACTACCGGTGTCCCCTTGGGAACGGTAGTTATGAGGAAAACAGTGACAACGGATGCTTCACTGACAGGGTGGGGAGCAGTATTCGAGGGGAGGTCAGTAAACGGGACCTGGCCCCCGAGGCTCCGTCATGCTCATATAAATTACCTGGAGCTGTTGGCTGTTTTCCTAGCGCTCAAACATTTCCTGCCACTCCTGGGAAAGTGTCATGTGTTGGTTAGGTTGGACAACACGACAGCCGTGGCTTATATAAACCGGCAAGGTGGCACGTGCTCCGTAAAGTTACACAGACTGGCCCAGAGTCTGATATTGTGGAGCAGCGAGCGCCTGCTGTCATTACGCGCAGCGCACGTCCCCGGCGTATTGAACAGCGGGGCGGATTTACTCTCCAGAGGCAATCCTCTCTACGGCGAGTGGAGGCTCAACCCCGAAGTGCTTCTCCTGGTGTGGGAGAGATTCGGCTGAGCGTCCGTAGATCTCTTCGCATCGCACGAAAACGTGCAGTGTCCTCTGTTCTTTTCGTTAAGAAACAGAGACGCACCACTAGGAGCGGACGCACTGGCTCACCCATGGCCAAACGCGCTGCTGTACGCATTCCCCCCGCTCAGCCTCATCACTCCGATACTAATCAGAGTGAGAGAGCAGCGGCTGTCTTTGATTCTGATAGCCCCGTATTGGCCCAGCAGACCGTGGATGGCGGAGCTGGTGCAGCTCATTCACAGCCAGCCATGGCCGCTGCCGTTACGCGCAGACTTGGTGTCACAGGCGCACGGACAGATTTTTCACCCACACGCCAAACGACTGGCTCTCTGGGCTTGGTACGTGAGAGGGTAAATCTGAATGAGTCGGGTCTCCCATTGAGGGTGATTGAGACTATTCAAAGCGCGAGGGCACCATCTACGTGATCATTATATGATAACAAGTGGCGTGTATTTGAGAGATGGTGTGAGGCTAGAGCCATCATTTCGTTCCAGAGTTCTGTCCCAGATGTGTTATGCTTTCTGCAGGATTTACTGGACAATGGTAAAGCTTTTTCCACCATTTAGGTCTATTTGGCCGCTATTTCAGCCTGCCATGTGAGTTTTGGGAATGCGCCGGTCGGACAGCATTCTCTGATAAAGAGGTTTATGAAGGGAGCCCGCCGGCTGCGGCCCGTGCGCAAACCTTTAGTTCCATCATGGGACTTGCCAACTGTTTTGGAGGTGCTCTCGGGGTTGCCTTTCAAGCCCTTGGATTGTGCTGATTTTAAGTTGCTTTCTTTAAAAACTATCCTGTTGCTGGCTCTGACGTCAGCCAAACGGATAAGTGAATTACATGCGCTATCTGTGCACGCATCCTGCTTGCAGTTCTCTCCGGATTATGGGACGGTAATGCTGCGCCCTAACCCGGCTTTCGTGCGTAAGGTTAGCGATTCTGCATACAGCTGCCCCACGCTGGTGCTGCTTGCTTTTCACCCACCGCCTTTTGCGGAGGAGAGTGAGAAGCAGCTTAATTCACTCTGTCCTGTGAGAGCTTTACACATCTATGTGGATAGGACTAAGGGACTTAGAAAGAGTAACCAGCTCTTTGTATCCTGGGCCCCCTCTCACAGAGAGAGGGCTCTGACTCGCCAGCGCCTGTCACACTGGGTGGTAGAGGCTATTATTCTGGCTTATGAGTCGTGGACTGTAGCCCCCGGAGAGTCTACGGGCTCACTCCACCGGGGGTATGGTCACCTCATGGGCCCTGTTCAGGGGCATTTCTGTGAGGGACATCTGTGCCGCTGCTAGTTGGGCATCCCCACACACATTCATTCGGTTTTACCGCCTGGACGTGACGGAGCCTTCACTGGCTCACTCAGTCCTGAGTGTGGGTTCATGTTGTGTTTGCATGTCACATTGTGTGCTAGCCCATGGGGAGGGCATGTGGTGTCGACCCGTCTCGGGTCGAGGTTGGAGCATGCAATTCGGGAGTGGGCCACATCTCCCATAGTGAGATACCGAATGAGGTTTGAAAGAGAACTTTATGTTACCAGGGTAACCCCGGTTTTCTGATAACCGAGTGAGGTATCTCACAACACTGCCCTGCTTGCATACGTAGGGTACGTGGAAGAAATACGCTTGAGAATGGCGGGTGCAGCGCCGGGGGCGCTTATAAAGGGGGACGGGCTGGCCCATGCATCTCAAGATGATTGGTCTGTCTCACGACAGACGTGGTGTTATTGGAGCTTCCATGATTGGTCACGCCAGAAGGCGCTTCCCATAATGAGATACCTCACTCAGTCATCAGAGAACCGGGGTTACCCTGGTAACCTAAAGTTAGTAATATAGTCATCCTATGATACATTTTATATGGATCCTGTCTAAATATCACTGCAAAACTATCATAGGAATACTGCAGTGATACCAAAAATACATTAACGTTACAATAAACTCACTGTTGAGTACCAGACAGGCTTTAGGCTGAATCACTATAGGAACACTGTATATAAGAGTGATTTTTCTCACTTAGCCTACTTAGTTTATTTCCTTGCTTATGACTGAATAGCCTAGTACTGAGAGATTAAAGAAGATACTTATTTCACCTCAAACACACTATCCTTAAAATGTGGGCACATAAAGGGTTAACAATATTTACAATAAGTAGATGTATAATATCAAAAGGTACACATGCTTATTTATTTGTTTTTCATTCTTGTTTTCATGTTTCCTTTACTTTTTTTGTCTCACTCTTTATCACAGAAAAAAAAAACCCATATTGTTTCCATTATATTTTGCATAATGCTTACCCACACAGCGCGGTAAGCCTTCACCCTATAAACAAGGTTTAAACCTTTGCATGTGAAACGGACACAAATGAACCCATTTGAAGCCAAAGCATGTGCCAGAGAAACCAGATGCTTGAAGTTCATGTCCCCACCGGCACCGTGTGTGAGGATGACAGCAGTGTGAACATCATTCACTGAGGCAGGGACACACACAGCAGCATCCAGATGCTTGGCACCTTCACTGTGTCCTGAAAATAAATAATAACTTATACAGATAACGTATTGACTCCCAGCTAGCCCCGATGTGCCATCCTCCACCCGATGAGAGAACGTCACGCCAAACTCCTTTAAAAAAAATCTCTCAGATTAATATGGCCTTGATTCTCCATAAAAAATACATCATGAAACATAACACCAGACCATTTCTAGATTGTAAGGATCCACTCTCATATTCGGCATACATACAGTCCAAGAAGAGGCACTTAGTTCAATAAAATGTCAACTTTTAGCGTAGTTCCCAAGTTATTCCCACCATCTTCCTTTACCAAATACAACGCGATGGGCGGCAGCAATTGAAACAATAGTTGAGACTATACTGAAATAAAGTGGTGCTTAGTGAATCAGTTGTGTGCCGAATTTAACCATACAATAGACCCTATGTATTCATAAAAAAAATTTAAGTGATGTTCTATGAGGTAGCGTATGTAGGTTTGGCTATCCGGATTTTTGAATACAGTTTGGCGTGACGTTCTCTGTATAAATGAAAACGGAACGATATCGGGTCTAGGATAGGCCTACGACTGGTTTATTGTAATAATAACACTGTAGATGTTAACTTGCTTATTAGTATTTACCTCGTCAAACTTATCCATTGCCGGATGTTTCTTATCTGGATATAAAAAAAAAAAATCCAATGTTTACAGTCTGACTTTATAAATTACTGACGTCTAGCGTACGGGAGTGGTCATTACAACTTTACAAACTCCCTACCTGGCTCTTGGCTTGATAAAATAACGATAGAAAACACACTTTGATGATACCCACAGGAGAATTTCTCTTTTCTTTGTAGGGTCAGCTACAGGTCCTCCCTACTCACTACACCATCCTGCTGCCTGAATATGAATATTGAGTTTTGTAAAGCATATTCTATCTTAGGCTGTGGCATGTGTGTTTGTGTGTGTGTGTGTATGTGTGTAAGACCAAAGGAGAAGATCATAACCACTTTTAACATACAAACATAGAAAAATATTTATTATAAAAATGAGTTAAGTAACATGTAACATTCATGTCAGAGCGGGACAGATGATATCAGATGATAAGTATTATTTCATAATGGGATGATGAGTTCGGAGTTCAGAGTTCATCCTTGGCCTGTAAAACAAACAAAAGATTGCTGTTACAAACTTTATATATGACAGGAAGGATTAGTGTCGCATTAGTTGGGGGGAAATGTGTGCCACCAGAAAAAATTATCTTCTTGTTGTGGGACAATCGGAACAGCAAAACAGTTTGTTCTACATTATTTGTTCTTAACATTCACTCACTGAAACTTGAGTTTTTGAATATTCAATTTATTTATCAAATGTACAATTTCAGTGTCTGCCAGCCACTCTGATGAGAGGGAACCTCCACGGCGTTCCTTACCCTCGTCCTGTGGCAGGAACATGGGAACAGGTCATCACTGGGTTGTTCTACAAGCGTCATGTCCTCATGAACCTTGGGCTCTGTGACCTGGAGTTTGGCATACTCCTACAAGGAGAAAACTGAAGTTACAGCACTGTATGTGATGTCACTTATCAATATTATGTCAAGTCAAGTCAAACTTGATTTATATAGCACATTTCATACACAAGCAGCTCAATATGCTTCACAGAAAAGTATTAAAAATAATAGTAATAAGAGAAAGTAATAAAATAGCAATAGAAGAAATACAAATGTTATAGATCTAAAAATCCAAACTGGTGCGAAATGAAAATGTGGGACGGATTTGCGGAAGATTCGTGTGGGAGTCCGGTGCGACATTTTCACATTCTGGTGTTCCAATTTCGTGCCAACAGAAAAAAAAATCGCGTTTATTATCTGAGAGAAATCCATAGAAAGTAGCAGTCACAACAAGGTTATCTTCATTCTTTTAAACAGTAAAGAGAAAGTGTTGGGCCATCCTATTTTGGAAAGGCAGACGGAACACAGAGAGTTTATAGGCTCATCCAGGAGCATGCCAGTAACTGTCATACTGAAATATGTGGCTGTAACACAAAAGTCATTCAATAATCAAACTTTCTCCACGATTCAGCAACAACAGTGCTCACACATAAAGCCTATAAGTGATTATTTATTTTACTTATGGAATCGGTATGTATTTTTTATAGTTATGGCTCTCGTAGCCTACATAAAAGTTAAAATGGTATAATATCATTGGGGTGTTTAGGACTACTCATTAGTCCATGATGAACATTTATAATTGAAACCAAATGAATATAGAAAAGAAAGAAGTTGACCATGGAGAGATGGATCACTCAACTTCTGTCTGGACTACAGGCTTCTGCAGCCAAGCAAAGACCAACAGACCGCATCAGTAACCTAATGTAGCCTATAGGGAAAAACACCACAGCCTACCTAAAAACTTCATCTTTGGAAAAAAAACATCGCAACCAAATCAGCATCTGTGTATGAATTTCTAAAATACAATATATACGGGTAAACGGAGGCGTAGCCATTATTTCATTATATTAAATATTACAGGCACATTGCCAAACGTGCTTGAGCAACTAAACGGCACAAAGAACTGAGCAATTAAATGATAAAACAATAACGAACTATAAGGTATTTAAAAAAACATGACAGGCTCCTTCAATCATCGTGAATTTACTGCATGCAATCCTTGGAATGCGCTATTACGCAGCGCAGCTCACGTTTCCAAAGCCTACCTTACAGTGTTATATAGTATTAAACAATAGGAAATAACCAGTATGGATAACATTTGCTAAATGTGAAATATTTGTAGATATATAATGAGCTCTGTCCATTAAATCCTTTTGGGGACGTGCTTTACGCACAGATGTCCCTTGGAAATACAGAAGCGCAATATTGCTCAATTAATCTTTCAGTTTATCCACAGACAGAATATCTCACGTTTCATGTCCAGGAGCTCTGTGTCTCATCACACTGTTGTTCTAAAGGTATGTGAGTAATCATATGTGTGAAATTACTTTACATGGAGTTTTGATGGCGCTGAGTTGGTCAGTGGAAGAAAGGAGCAGGAGAGGGAGAGACTTCACATCTGTCTACCAACGCCCTGTAGCCCGTTGTACTGGTGTAATTAGTTGCAGGGAGAAAATTGAAAAACATTTATTTAGGTACAATACTCGTTTTTTTGAATTCTGAAAAGGCCTTTAAAGCCCAAATATTTGGAAAAAGTCATGGAAGGATGAGACCATAGTATTTCCAGTGTTTCATAAATTGAAATTTTAAATCTCAACACCAGCCCATGGCATTTCTAGTGTTAATAGAAAAAAATACACCAAAATACTCATATTAAATTGGTTAAACAGCCTATGCAGTGGATTTTACATGACGCGATGCCAATCGACCCTGAGCAACGACTTGCAGTGTGTTTGAGGTGAGGTGATGTTTGAGGCTGGCTACAGCTGTGGAGAAAATAGATCATAGTTTACATGTTGTCTGAAGTGCTACCATACTCTCAGTTTGGCAGGCAATAATTTAATGTGTGCCTATATCTATATTAGCCTTCCTAGTCCACTGTATGAGTGAACGTGGATCAGAGCATGTGCCTCTGCCTCACCTGTGCGTAAAGGCGCACGGCGGTGTGGCCACAGGCTGGATGGGCGTTTACCATCATCCCCGTACCCAAGCCTTTTAGCGATCAAAAGCCACACATATTTATTTCAGCCTGGGACAATGTTTGAAAATGTGACATCAGAGAAAGCAAAAGATTTCATTGGTCAAGTGTATATTTTCGCAGACGGAATGCCGCAGAAGACAAAGTGGTTCCGAATTTTTTTCTTGCCGCACGAAAGTTCCGCCCTGGTGTGCAAGCTTCCATTATAACCCACAAAATCTTTTTTTATCTTTATTTCTGTGCGAATAATCCGCACTGAAATTCGCACTTGGTGTGAAAGGTCTTTTATTCTACTGTTGCACTCATTGTAAATCACTGTCAGCTAAATGCTAAAAGAGTAAATGCAAATGTAGTATTGATTACTAGCACTGATTTCAGATCGCTTTCTTTGTCACATCACCCCCCCCCCCCCCCCCCCCGCCAATCTTCCCTGTCTGTATTGGTGGGAATCTTACAACTAACTTGAGTTTTTTAATGTATGAATTCATGTACTTTAGTAGAAACGTTACCTGGAAAAGTTTGTAGTAGTAACAAAATATTCTGTCTCCCATGAGGTGATTGCGGGCAAACTGCTGACCTGCTGCTGCAATTTTCCTCACCTGAAAGACAGCAAGAGTCATAGCAGGGTTTACATATGTTATCAATATCACAGCCACTCAGGCATAATGACGAAAATGCAGTCATTCTCTAACTCATGTGTCTAACCCATTTAATGTATTGCTGGCTTGATTTAGGTTAGGTTCCCACATAGCAAGAGCTGATTATGTTTTAATAAGATGACAAGAAGTTAAAAAAAATGTGAAATAAATTAACATCATTATCGTCACCTATTATAATCACCCATAATAACACACCCCATCAGGAAGTGGTATTTTTGGAAATCGGTTCCAATACTTCTAATGAACATGAACTAGTAAAAAAAACTTCCCATAGTAAGAATCCAATTTCAAGGCTTTTTGATACATCTCGCATGCCTTACATATTGATGGCAAAAACTGGTACAGAACCAATAGGTACTGTTTTTCAATATCCAGCCATAATCGTCATCATCATCATCATCATCACCTCTTCATCATGGTCGCGGGCCCACTGGATCTTTTCCAGCAGGTCTCCCAGGTCGGCCCTGATGGGGATGTAGTGCTCCCAGGGCCTGAGCTGGTTGTAAAAATGTTCATAATAGCTGGAGTCCTGCTTTAAGACGACGCTGTCTCCTGCCAACAGGTAAGGCAGTCGATACGCCGCCACGGTGCCGTCGATGTTGATTTGGTACTTGTACTGGTGGTGGGGGTGAAACAGAAGATGATATGTTTTGGTGAAGGACAATGTTATTGTAGTTAACTTTACCTTAGACAACTACCCATAAAAAACTTTAATAAAAAAAGGGTTGAAGCTAAAATGAAACTATATCTTAACCTTTATTTATCCCGGTTCACATTCACACACATTCTCACTGAGCTAGTAGAAATTCCTGATTTTGATTGTTTGCTGCATGCAACTAGTTGCGAAAAGTTGCTATGGAATTTAGATGCAACTGAGGTGGATGCAGTTTGCATGGTAAGAACATTTAACATTGACGTTAGTAATTTATCTCAGTTTTCTTTTCATGGCCCTGTAATGTGTTAAGACTCAGCTAATTTTCCATCCATTTTCTTATTTTTGCAGGTTTGCACTGTCTGTGCTGTCTATACTGTCTCCTTTCATGAGATATTAGGGAAAATTAAGCCAGAATTCATCCATTTGAGCCATTTAAATGATTAGCCTGATTTCAAATTCACATTGGCACAAAATAGGGTGTCTGCAAGTTCCATCAAGTTAAGTTTAACACTTAAGATCTTTTTATTGCTGGGGCCGTCTCACCTTGAAGAAGTCAAAGAAAGAGACGTGCTTGACCAGTGGCCCGTAGAGACTCTCGTCGTGTTTAAAGAAGAAGAAGTTCGTGAAGGCGGCGTCCACCATGTCAGGGTGAGCCCTTGCCAGCTTGACCAGCTCCAGACGCTCCTTACGGCTGTCCCGGCCCCTCCAGAAGGCTGTGGCGTTCTTCTCTGACCACGGCGGCCCCGTGTTGGCCTGCACCGACATCATGTCCAGGCTTACTCTGCTCATGGGACAGATGATGCGTTAGTCAAATTGTTTTGTGCAATTTGTAAATGAATTTCTGCATCTATTGGTACAATCAGTCGAAGACACTGACTTATATCAGGTACTAAGATGTAGAATCAGAGGGTGGAATATATCAGTGTGTCTGTGTGACTCAGCTGTTACAGCATAATGACAAGTTATCTGTTACAAGTTTTCAGTTTTATCTTAAAGAAGACATAGAGGCCCAGATTCACTATAGGTTTGCGCAGGAAAGAGCGCGCTATATCACCAAAATGACCAAATCAGAATGCCATGTTTTTCACTAACTAAGTGTGTCTAATGGCACATATATAATTCTCATTATTTTACTCATGTAATAGTTATTTGTAAGTAAGACCATGCAAATTGAGATTGCACCCAATTCACTAACATTTCGCAACACTAACTCCCCCAAATTACTGTACTGTATGCTGGATCCTTTGAAAGGTGCCGCCAAGACTTTGCGTAAATGTGAAGACGCAGGCATCATCACCAGCAAGTCAAGCAAGCAAAAGAGAAGGTTTTGGAGACTCAAGCAACTGAGGCGCAAAAAAATGCATAGATTGCCCTCGCAATGCAATCATAGTGAGCCTAGACCAGAGTTTGCAGATCTTATTTAGCTTGATTATATAACCAGAAAAGCTGAACATGTTTGTGTTATGGATGAAAGGGATGCATAGCCTTGCCTTCCCATGGTCTCAAGGACAGACTCAGTCAGGTCATAGGTGGGCATGACGATGTCTCGGGTATTGTTGGAACCACACCAGGAGAAAATAGGGTGGAGCTTCTCCGTGGGCCTCCTCTTCTCCAGCGGCCAGTCGCCCAGGTTAACAAAAAACTCTAAATCGGGGAGACGAACCTGGACAAATACAACACCACAGGGGAGGATATGGAGGATGCATCCCTCAATCAACATAAAGGGAAACACTGTTTATTTAAAAATGTTTAATATTATTCAGAAGGTAATGGAACATAACAGGAGAGACACTGCCGCCTGCTCATGCTTGCACATTCATCAAGAATGCACAGCAAAACCACTAGGTGGCCTCATCATCACTGTATAAAGTCATAGCCTTCCAGTGGGAGAATGGAGTGCAGAATTGCAACAAAATTTGCAATCTAAATATCTGTCATGTCTATGTCTACTCATTCAAATGGAAACAATGAATAAAACTTAATCAAATTCTGGGCAAAGAATTCAGGAATTCAGTCAGGACGGTGTTACACGTTTCTGCTGGTGCTTACCTTTCTACTGAGTGACAGGAGGAGGGCATCCATGAAGATTCTAAAACCTACATGCTCTCCCAACGTCTTAATGTAGACCTAAAGACAATATAAACATCATATAAACTTCACAAGAATGATTTAAAAATACATTTACCCACAGTGGTGGTGATGGTTAGGACAATCTTATACTGTGGCTTTAGTTTACAGGGTAATAAAGCATTGTGAAAGCTGAAAGAGAGGCCTATCTCAGCCCAAGCTCAGCTTCACAACCACTACTCATCACACCAGTTTTGGATTAAAAGGCCACAGATAGATTATTAGTTGAGATTCAAGGTCTCTCAGACTTTCAAGCTCTCCTCAATGGCCATTCTTCCTGCCATTTTCAAAAACATCATTTGATAAACATCATTATGTGGAAATTCATTACGCAGCCTTGAAATCTAAATAATTTAGCATCATTGTATTAATAAAATATTGCAAACAAAGTTTCACAATATTATAACGTGTCAATTTCCACTCTCCACATCAGTAGCAAGCTGTATAATTAAAAAAAACAATAGCCTACAGCAGGAGCCATTGAAACAGGCTCCATGTATTCCAATTACTTCTAAACTGCACAGAAAATAGTAAATATAATCACATTTTGTCTGATAAAGACAAGGTTTTGTGCAGGATAACATGGGCAAAAAATGAAAAGTCTGTTTTTTCACATGAATGAGTTATGTTCGCAGCAAATTCCAATTACTTCTAAACTGCACAGAAAATTGTAACTTGAATCACATTTTATCTGATAAAGACACATTTTATCTGATAAAGACCCTTTTAGAGGGAATATGGGAAGAAGATGAAAATGAATCCTTTATGCTCGCAGCTAACAAACGGCACATTTTGGTTGTGTTAACAGTTCTGCCGCTGTTTTTTGTCTTGAGCCCTGTTCACATCGAGACTTTATGTAATTGAGAATTACCACCCAACCTTTATATTTCCCAGTGGTGCATGTAAAGAATAATTTTTTTTACCAATGTGTATCAAGAATGAAAATGGCAAATTTGATCATTATGATGTGACCTTAACCTAGGAAGCCACAAATGTAAGATTTTCCGCCCTGTCTTGAAGGGCTGGATTTCATAATATAGAATTCTATTCCAGAAACAAACTCATACTGCCATGTCAGTTTAGCAAGTCAAAAATAATGGATGATTGTGGAATTACTACATTTTGAAAAAAATCATCAAGCAGGAATCAAAACTATTTTTTTGGATCAAAATGTAGCCTACACCAAAGCCAGTGATGTGCCCGAAAATTTGTGGAATTGTGATTTGCACTGAACTAGTATTATAAGGGGAGCTTGGCCATCCTGGAAACACAATATCTAATTTGCAAAACAACAAATTCACATGGGACTGGAAATCACAGACAACTGACAAATTACTGGAGCTCCCCAGGTAATACTAGTAGCGTGCGAATACGGCTTTAGACATAACACTATTACAGCAACCTGGAATGAAAGTGGTATTTTGAGAAGGCTTTACCCTTCAATACCTGGCTGCTGCGTTGGTCTAACAGGTGTGTCATATAGGACTATAGCTCCAGGCACTCCCTTCTGCTTACTTTCTGCTATTATATGGCCCCGACTAGTTACCAGCCTAAGGAAATAAATACTACCCTTTGATGAAGCTATGTGGAAAAACTGAAGAATTTCTGGTGAAACTGCACATAACGTTATGTTACATTAAGTAGTCATATCACACTACAGTCAATAATAAGAGCATTGGTACAGAGAGCTAAAGTTTGACCTCATCACTGTTATTTTAACTAACGTTGGATCAATATATCAGTTTAGTGTTACAGCAGACTGATATTGGTCTTTATTATTGTAAAGCCTGCAATGAAACCTGCCTCACCCTGCCTTAAGGATCTGCTAACTCACCTGAAAGAATTTTATTAGTAGGCTTTTAATGGAGAGTTTTAGTGTCCCATGATGGTCTAAATGCTGCTTCAGAGGCTTTTCCACCCTGACAAGAATAAAACTCTGGGGGAAACACTTAATCCTTGTAATTTTTTGACATGAAAATGGTCAAAATTAAAGATACTGAGTATCAGCTAAAAATATTGGCTATCGACAGCTTCAATCTAAAAATATCGGTATCAGCCTTCAAAAACTCATATTGTTCTAACCCTAGTTTTAACATGGTTTTGGTAAACAATTTACACAAGTCTTCAGAAGCTGTTTGTGTTCTTTTGCCTGATATTCACTGTTTCATTTCACACCCTATACTGCTATTTTATGTCTGGCAGATCTGGCGGAATACTCAGCCCACTCTTGTGGTACCTTGTTGTCTTTGACGGTGTAGTGGCAGAGACTCTGTCGCTGTCCAAAGCGCTGTGGGATCTCCTGGGCGTTGCGCTCCGGGTCGACTCTGGGGTAGAGGGCCAGGTCACTGTCTATCTGGGGGAAGGAGGCAGGACAGTGCATGTTGTCCTGCCATACTGAACCACTCGGCTGGGGACAGTCACAGCCCTCATGGTAGACTGGGCCTTCAGAAGAAAAAGAGAGGGAGATAGAATGACCCCCTTTCCACCTGGTATTAACATGTGTCCTGGGTCATCAGATGGTATTTGGATACAGCAAAAACGCCTGCAGATTTTTCAGCAGCATGATCATGCTGCAAACACCCCGTTCCACCTCATCCTAAAAATGATCTATTGGGTTGAGATCTGGATACTGAACTAAAGTCACTATCATGTTACCTGGAACGATCTTGAGATGGTGGCACATTATCCTGCTGGAAGTATATATTTGAAAAATGCACCTGGGATGCATTTCCCACACCATTTCAACACCACCAACCTGTACCGTTGACACCAAGCAGGATGGATTCATGGATTCATTCTATTAACACCAAACTCTGACCCTGCTATCAGCGTGACACAACAGAAACCAGGATCCCTCAGACCAGGCGTAATTTTTCCACTTTTCAATTGTCCCTGCTTTGGTGATCATGTGCCCACTGTAGCCTAATGTTTTTGTTCATGGCTGGCAGGAGTGGAAGTCGATAAAGTCTTCTGCTGCTGAAGTGCATCTGCTTCAAGGTTCGAGTTGTGGGTTGAGACGCCCTTCTGCACATTAGTGTTGTACTAAGCTGTTATTTGCATGCTTGTGGCCCACCTGTTAGCTTGAACAAGTCTTGCCATTTTACTCTCTCACATCAACAAGATGTTCTCACCCTCAGGCCTGTAGCTGACTGGTTGTTTATGGCACCATTCTTGGTAAACTCTAGACTCTAAATCCAGGTCAGCCATTTCTGAGATGCTGGAACAGGACCATCTAGCACTAATGATTAAACCACGTTCAAAGTCGCTTAGATCAGATGTCTTTCCCATTCAAATGTTTAGTCGAATAGTAACTGAACCTTTCCACACTGTATGCATGCTTTATATACTAAGTCACAGCCAAACAACCCTGTCTGGTTTGTGAAAATGGGGAGGTATGCCTAATAAAGTTAGCCTGGCAGACGTGGCAGCTCTGTGTGGGACACACTTTGATCTAAGCCAGCAAACCCACGCTAATGAGGTGACTTTGTCATCATAGAATTTATGATGATTGGATATCCAAGTTTTCAGTTGAACAAATCTTGACCCTTGGCCCTGCCCTCAAGTGGGGCGCAATCACATGTCAAAACACAACTTGCTCTTCATGACAACCTGCTGCTAGCTGGGCTGCTTGTTTTCTATCTCATATCAACTGTTTTATAACCCTTCTATTACTGTCTATTTTACTCAAGCTGATGCTACTCTGCAGCACATTGAATTCTATTATGTTCAATACAGAACAAAATGTGGTATATAAATAAAGACAGATTGATGAAAGTTAAGGTTAGGCATTTTGTGTGTTTGGGTTAATGAACAACGAACAAAACACAAATGAATGTCACTTGTGATAATGTTTACTAGTAAGACAGATTTGTAAGTGTATGTGAATATTTACTTGCCTCCTTGGGTTTTTGCGGTATGTCTGTCTTTGATAATATCTTCTTATATCTTATTTCCCTCATCTCAAATTATATTTCCTAGGCACCGTGGATTATGCTCTACCTTTGAGAATGAATGGAGACTTGGCGACATGCTTGTCGTTGAGCAGAACGTGGATGTGAAGGTCAGTGTAGCTGGCGTACATCCTGTAACGAACCAGGAAGGAACCATCCTGGCGGTCCAGGACCTGGACCCAGATTCTGGTGAACTGCTCCACTGGAGACTCAATCTTCACTTCAAAAGTCTTCTCACCAGGTGATGCTGTAAAACTGTGGAGGAGGGAATATGGACAATGAATCCCCTCTTGATAAGCTTTAGGCTGAGGGGCCACCACCTGAGAAGATTTTTGTTGTTGGATATGACTTAGTACAGAAGTGGACAATTGTTTCTAATGTAGGTGAATAACAGGATACATGGTCCATTGCTGACACAATTTCATAGCTTCATAGTATTGTCATGCTGTTGTTGTGTCTTCCCTCAGTAGTAGTAGACACCAATTTATGTTTTTTTTGTAGCAGGCATGAATGGAGCTGAGTAACAGATAGGTGCCTTGGAACCCCAAACATGAGTGAATATGACACCCACTGAGCAACTAGACACAGGGGGAGGGACACCTTCATTGGGCCCAAGGGAGACGTTCAGTGAAAAGAGTCAATAGAGGCTGTCTCCAAATAACATCTTCTTCCCTGGGGCACTGTCTTTCATGTCTACTCTCTCACTGTTATCTTGTAATTTCAACTTTAATGTTGCACTACACGTGTTAAGCACTTACTATACTTTCCTTTCATTGTACATTGGCATTACTTTGAACTGATCGAACAGAAGGGTAAGAACATTATTAACTGTAAGCTTACCTTTCACTATCATACTGAAGATTTGAATTTCAAGCACTTGCCAATGTGTTGTGAGTACATTCTGCACTCTGTTTATTTTGAGACCAGACATGATCTACATCTGTGATCTTACTAATTTACTGTATATCAATGGTAACTAAATGAATGAAAGCTACCTTGCCTTTCAGAGGTTGATGTATTCTTTAGATAGGTTAACAGTAGATTGTGTACTCAGTGATGATTTCTATACAATAAGAGTAAGGACATCACCAGAAGAGGTTAGGGTTAGGGCACATTTTTAAGCATGTAACTTCACAGTACTCTAAGTTACTTTGAATAAAGACTAACTTTAGTAAAGCAACTAGTTAGGCCTAGCCTACTATTTAGGGCAAGTAACGAAGTAAAGTAACTAGTTATTTTCAAAGGTAACTTTCCCCATCACTGTAACTGAGTGCCTTCCAGTGTTATTGTATGGCATTCTTAAAAAAATAATTAGTATTGTAGCATATTTATATTTTCACTCTTTTGGTTATCATACATTTTATTGTTTTTAATAAATAACACAAACCACATGCCTGGTGCACATTTTCTCGTCTTCATTCTGCCAAGTAGCTCTGTGCCACATGATTTCTAAAATACTTTTGTCCATTTTGTTATTATTTCCGACCGTTAGCACTTGAAAGAACAAGTCATTTACTCGGAGGCAAGATGTTACGAGGAACACTGAAAGCAGCACTGCTTGCCACATCACTTGCCGAATTTTTAC
This sequence comes from Centroberyx gerrardi, assembly GCF_048128805.1. Classification (NCBI taxonomy): domain Eukaryota; kingdom Metazoa; phylum Chordata; class Actinopteri; order Beryciformes; family Berycidae; genus Centroberyx; species Centroberyx gerrardi. The sequence goes on along the minus strand of NC_136006.1, from coordinate 28,519,719 downwards.
AGGTTATTGAGGCTGGACTCAATGCTGCAAAAACGACGCCACAGCAGGCCTACTTACTTTCTCCCTGAGCTGTCCACTGCCTGTATGAAGAAAAAGCGAGCTGGAAGGACGATGTTTGGCTCCAGTCCGGGTCCCCATACCAAAGTTTTTGCAGCACTGGGTACCGACCCGGCCAGAGCCCCCAATTCATGTCTGAACAGTCCCAGACAATATAGTAGCAGCAACCACGAAAACGGTCTCGGGGACATTGTTTTCCGTCGACTCCCCTTTTACCGTTATTCTTTTACTATTCCGTCCCTTCCTACAGACTTTCACTCCCCAAAATTGCCATTCCCGGCGTAATGTCCACATAACCGGAGGAGGAATAGACGTCTGGTAGTATACATTTTAGTTCGTTCTTTAGCAGTTTCCATTTAGAAAAACGCCATGGCGCAATGCCAATGTTTTCTTTTTGGCAAACGTAACATTGGTTTTGTTAGTATCCGTCCAGTGAAGTCGCTGTCTCTTTCTCGTTATTTCCAAAAACGTTCATTTTACTGACTATCGGCTCAATAAACGGTAAACTACCACTGGGCGGGACAGGTCAGACAGGCATGCGGGGTGTAGCGATCTGATTGGTCGCTGCTCCACTGCATCTGGAACCGATTGGGTGAATGAGCGTCGAGCGAGAATATGATTGGACGAAAACCCGGAAGGAAAAGTCTAGACGATTTTTTTGTGGCAAGGAATGTTTTGTTTTGTTTTTTTCAGAATCAGAATTTGCTTTATAGGCCAAGTAAGTTTGTACATATAAGGAATTTGATTCGGTTTCTCACGTCAGTCATGTTAAACATAACAACACAGTATAATAGGCTGTAAGTGGTATAAAAATAAAATAAATGTATGGAATAGGTCTCTAGGATGCCTCTAGGAGTTGCAGACCTATATAAAAATTGTATATCAGTTGAATAAAAAGTATATGTAGTATATAAAAATTAAAAATCGAAATTTAGGGCATATTTTTCTGTACAGTATGCACATGGTTCTCTGTTGAACCCTGACTGATGCACTGATGTGAAGCCATGGATGTCAGTAATAGATAAGAAAAAAGAAACAGAAATATATACAGATCTAGATAATATACTGCACTGGATTCCAGAGTATAAATAATTATAAATATGGAAATGCATATATGCAGAGAAGTGGCTCTATAGGCAGCCAATTCACAGGAAATGTATTTTTGTAAAGAAAGGTTTTTGTAAAGTAATGGTGTAAAAGAGATGCTATAAAGATTAGATTGTAGTTATGGTTCATGGTATGAAATGGATTATTTGTGTCTTTTTCGTGGCATCTTGCATAGGCCTACATGTTGTTGTTGTTGTTGTTGTTGTTGTTTTTTTTTTGGGGGGGGGGGGGAATTGCATTTTAATTCATTTAGAATTCATTTAGAAAGACAAAATTACAGGCATTGTCTACATAACAGAAACACAGCCTTGTCCTATATGGCAGTTTTTTTGTTTGCAAAACACTGTGTCATGGAATCTCATGTGGGATGGGCCATTCATTTGGCATGACACGGAAATAAGATTTCATTCATTCATTCATTCATTCATTCATTCATTCATTCATATAACATGTTATTATATGAATTGTCATTACATTCAAATGTTGCTGCTTCAGTGTTCTGTTTCCATTTTGCCTGTGAGGTCACAATGCAGCATTTGTGATGCCATGTGCTTCTGGTGCATTAAATTCAGAGACAAAGTTTCACAGAGGGACAGAAGCTGAGTGATGGATAGCAAGAAAAGAAGTAACTTGGTAAGTAAGAAGATACAACAGACAAGTTTAATGAGGGATTAACATGAAAGGTAAGTGACATTTTCCTCATTTTACAGGAGAGCAAAACAAAACCTTTGATTGCATTTTATTTAATTAAATTTAGACAATAAAAGTCAGCCTCTCACTAAAGCTTCCTCCTTTGAGACAAATTTGAACCAGTAACCTAGGATTACAGCGTATTTCCTCTACAGTCCTGCTCCACTTTAAACTATCAAAGGGAATAATAAGCAGCACAGTGAGCTGTCACAGCCTTTAACCACTGGATGGCCCTGTTTCAGAGTCTATAAAATTATAAATTGGTGCATGTTGTTTATTAGGCCAGGTTGATTGACATTTTATGATTGAAAACAGATGAGCATATTATGTAAGGTTCCATCTCCTTACTCACAGTGGTGTTTTTGAAAAAAAGAACAACAACCTTTTACTATTTACTGCCACTCTTCATTTAAGTTTGTTAACCTGTCTATGTGTGTGTGTGTGTGTGTGTGTGTGTGTGTGTGTGTGTGTGTGTGTGTGGGGGGGGGGGGGGGTGGGGGGGGGGGGGGGGGATTACACACACGGTTACTGTAATATTAGCTAGCTTAGTAGCAGCGCAAGCACAAACATCAGTACCGTTGGCTAGTACATCAAAGTAACATTCAAACCTAATTCTAAACAATTCTCCATTAATAGACTACTACGTGTAGGCTATAAGATTCGTTTAATATCCCTGGGAAAACAATATATTTTATAATTCATTCACTATTTACTAGCCTAGGCTCTCTGTTAGCCCCGATATGTTCTATTAACGTCAAAAATCTGTCAATTTAATGTGCTTTGATTATTGGCAAAAGTACATACCTGATAGAACATGACTTCAGAGCTTTTTGAGATTGTTAGGGTGTTTTGTTAACTTCGGCATACAAGTGATCAGTACAAGTGAGTCAGTTATATTGTGTAGGCTATTAAAAGTGTACTGAAAATGCCCCCATGGTGTATTATACCATGTTACTGCAATTATCACTCAGTCGGCCACTTGGTGCCAGTTTGGGCTATTATATTTAGAGAAAAAACAACTACATTTTGTTTGCAAGTTTTGTTTTATGTTTAGTGACTTTGTGACCAACAGAGGAAGAATGGGATCTCGGGAACAAGTGTGAGACTGAACTGATCAATACTGATATCGATTAAGTTTTTGTTACCATTGTCAGTCACACAAGTGGCTTGCGAGAGATTCTCAACCTTGAAATTCATCAAAAACTGATTGAGGAGTTCTACTTCACTGGAACGTCTCCAAGCATTCCTGCTGATGGCAAGTTGGAAAAAGAACACAGATGTAGTTATCAACAGGGTATCAGAAGAGAGCACACTTCTGACGCGTCTTCTGACTACATAAGGTAGGACATGCATCTATTCTATTCTATTCTATTCTATTCTTTGCTGCTTGGTTTTAGGCTGCCATGCCATTATCCTGGTGTTGGCAGGTGCGTGTGTCTGTGCATGTGGGCGTGCACGTGTGTGTGTCAGAGAAGTGACAAAAACAATGTTTTAAGTTCACTTTGTATGTGTTGCTTTTGTCTCACCCGCTGTGGTGTTGTTTACAATGCATGTTTACATGTGTAGCGCCGTCTACACGCAGTAAATGTGGTTGTTTATCTGTGTAGCGCCGTCTGCATACAATAAATGTGACTGTGTAGTGCCATACAGTAAATTAAGGTTGTTTATCTGTGTAGTGCTGTCTACATACAGTAAATGTGGCTATTTATCTGTCTAGTGCCATACAGTAAATGCGGTTGTTTATGTGTAGCGCCGTCTACATTCAATAAATGTAGTTGTTTATCTGTGTAGCGCCGTCTACATACAATAAATGTGGTTGTTTATCTGTGTAGCGCCGTCTACATACAGTAAATGTGCTTGTTTATCTGTGTAGCGCCGTCTACATTCAATAAATGTAGAACTACATTTATTGAATGTAGACGGCGCTACACAGATAAACAACTTTGTTTATCTGTGTAGCGCCGTCTACATACAATAAATGTGGTTGTTTATCTGTGTAGCGCCGTCTACATACAGTAAATGTGGCTGTTTATCTGTCTAGTGCCATACAGTAAATGTAGTTGTTTATCTGTGTAGCGCCGTCTACATACAGTAAATGTGCTTGTTTATCTGTGTAGCGCCGTCTACACACATTAAATGTGGTTGTTTATCTGTGTAGCGCCGTCTACACACATTAAATGTGGTTGTTTATCTGTGTAGCGCCGTCTACACACATTAAATGTGGCTGTTTATCTGTGTAGCGCCGTCTGCACACATTAAATGTAGTTGTTTATCTGTGTAGCGCCGTCTACATACAATAGTAGTTGTTTATTTCGTTCTTTAGCAGTTTCCATTTAGAAAAACGCCATGGCGCAATGCCAATGTTTTCTTTTTGGCAAACGTAACATTGGTTTTGTTAGTATCCGTCCAGTGAAGTCGCTGTCTCTTTCTCGTTATTTCCAAAAACGTTCATTTTACTGACTATCGGCTCAATAAACTGTAAACTACCACTGGGCGGGACAGATCAGACAGGCATGCGGGGTGTAGCGATCTGATTGGTCGCTCCTCCACTGCATCTGGAACCGATTGGGTGAATGAGCGTCGAGCGAGAATATGATTGGACGAAAACCCGGAAGGAAAAGTCTAGACGATTTTTTTGTGGCAAGGAATGTTTTTTTTTGTTTTTGTTTTTTTTCCCAGAATCAGAATTTGTTTTATAGGCCAAGTACGTTTGTACATATAAGGAATTTGACTCGGTTTCTCACGTCAGTCATGTTAAACATAACAACACAGTATAAGGCTGTAAGTGGTATAAAAATAAAATAAATGTATGGAATAGGTCTCTAGGATGCCTCTAGGAGTTGCAGACCTATATAAAAATTGTATATCCGTTGAATAAAAAGTATATGTAGTATATAAAAATTAAAAATCGAAATTTAGGGCATATTTTTCTGTACAGTATGCACATGGTTCTCTGTTGAACCCTGACTGATGCACTGATGTGAAGCCATGGAAGTCAGTAATAGATAAGAAAAAAGAAACAGAAATATATACAGATCTAGATAATATACTGCACTGGATTCCAGAGTATAAATAATTATAAATATGGAAATGCATATATGCAGAGAAGTGGCTCTATAGGCAGCCAATTCACAGGAAATGTATTTTTGTAAAGAAAGGTTTTTAAAATGTAAAGTAATGGTGTAAAAGAGATGCTATAAAGATTAGATTGTAGTTATGGTTCATGGTATGAAATGGATTATTTGTGTCTTTTTCGTGGCATCTTGCAATAGGCCTACATGTTGTTGTTGTTGTTGTTTTTTTTGGGGGGGGACAATTGCATTTTAATTAGAATTCATTTAGAAAGACAAAATTACAGGCATTTTCTACATAACAGAAACACAGCCTTGTCCTATATGGCAATTTTTTTTGTTTGCAAAACACTGTGTCATGGAATCTCATGTGGGATGGGCCATTCATTTGGCATGACACGGAAATAAGATTTCATTCATTCATTCATTCATTCATATAACATGTTATTATATGAATTGGAATTACATTCAAATGTTGCTGCTTCAGTGTTCTGTTTCCATTTTGCCTGTGAGGTCACAATGCAGCATTTGTGATGCCATGTGCTTCTGGTGCATTAAATTCAGAGACAAAGTTTCACAGAGGGACAGAAGCTGAGTGATGGATAGCAAGAAAAGAAGTAACTTGGTAAGTAAGAAGATACAACAGACAAGTTTAATGAGGGATTAACATGAAAGGTAAGTGACATTTTCCTCATTTTACAGGAGAGCAAAACAAAACTTTTGATTGCATTTTATTTAATTAAATTTAGACAATAAAAGTCAGCCTCTCACTAAAGCTTCCTCCTTTGAGACAAATTTGAACCAGTAACCTAGGATTACAGCGTATTTCCTCTACAGTCCTGCTCCACTCTAAACTATCAAAGGGAATAATAAGCAATGTAGTTGTTTATCTGTGTAGCGCCGTCTACATACAATAAATGTGGTTGTTTATTTCTATAGCACCGTCTACACACAATAAATGTGTTTGTATATCTGTGTAGCGCCGTCTACATACAGTAAATGTGGCTATTTATCTGTGTAGTGCCATACAGTAAATGTGGTTGTTTATCTGTGTAGTGCTGTCTACATACAGTAGCCTAAATGTGTTTTTTTATGTGTAGCACTGTCTACATACAGTAAATGTAGTTGTTTATATTTGTACGTCGTACAGTAAATGTGGCTGTTTGTGTAGTGCCATCTACACACATTAAATGTGTCTGTTTATCTCTGTAACGCCGTCTACACACAGTAAATGTGGTTGTTTATCTGTGTAGCGCCATCTACACACATTAAATGTAGTTGTTTATCTGTGTAGCACCGTCTAGTGTGGTCAAAATATGTGTAGCGTCGTCTACATAAATGTGGTTGTTTATTTCAGTAGTGCCGTCTACATACATTAAATGTGGCTGTTTATAGTATGTGAGGCGCTGTCTACACTCATTGAATGTGTTTATCTGTGTAGCGCCGTCTACATACAGTAAATGTGGCTGTTTACATGTGTAGCGCTGTCTACACACATTAAATGTGGTTGTTTATCTGTGTAGCGCCGTCTACATACAGACTGTATGTAGACTACACTACTTACTGTCAGTTTTTCATGTCAGTACGTCAAAGTTGCTACTTGGTGGAAGGATGAGGAAGACAGGAAGATGAGGCCAGGTGATTTAGCGCTTAGCAGAGGATGAGAGCATTAGCATATCTGATGCAAACACCAACTACGAGATGAAGGTTCATAATGTCATCCTGGATACAATCATAGAGCACTGACCAACGTTTTGAAAGGAACGGGAAGGTGTACAAAACTTTTGTTCTTCTTGAACCCCCAAACTTCCCTGAACTCCAAAATAAAGGCATCCCTGCATGAGGGCTGGTTGAGCTGAGTAAACAGCTGCTTAGATATGACAGCAGAGATACCACTGAGGCCTTGAGGACGGAGCTACAGAGTCTGGCTGCCCACTGGGATGAGTTAAACTTATTTTGGATGAATATTTGGTTAGAACCTGAACAAAGGACACAGAGGATGTAAATGGACCGGGAATGAATGGGATCTCGTGAACAAGTCATGCTTATCGTGTAAGAACTGACCAATTTGTTGCTATCAGGTCCTTTGTCGATACTGACATGGATGAAGTTTTTGTTAACATTCTCAGTCACACAAGTGGCTTGTGAGAGAAGATTCTCAACACTCAAATACATCAAAAACTGATGGAGGAGTTCAACTTCACTAGAGCATCTCCGAGCATTCCTGCTGATGGCAAATTGGAAGAAGACATTTTGATGGTTTTGGACCCAGATGGAGTTATTGACAGGGTGGCAGAGAAGAGCACACTTCTGAGGTGTCTTCCCACATAAGGTAGGACATGCATCTATTCTATTCTATTCTATTCCGTTTTATTCTAGTCTTTGCTGCTTGGTTTTAGGCTGCCGTGCCATTAACCGGTGTGTGTGTTTTTCTGTGTGTGTGCATGTGTGTATGCATGTGTGTGTGTCAGAGAAGTGACAAAAACTGTTTTAAGTTCACTTTTGTGTTGCTTTTGTCTCACCCGCCGTGGTGTTATTTGCAAAGCATCTTTATATGTGTATCACCGTCTACACACAGTAAATGTGGTTGTTTATATGTGTAGTTCCATACAGTAAATGTGGCTGTTTATATGTGTAGCACCGTCTACATACAGTAAATGTGACTGTTTATATGTGTAGTGCCATACAGTAAGTGTGATTGTTTATCTGTGTAGCACTGTCTACACACAGGAAATGTGGTTAATATGTGTAACGCTGTCTACATGCAAGAACTGTGGATGTTTACATTTGTAAGGATGAAATCTAAATCAACTAAGTACGTTACTATTTTTTTTAAAGGAAAGATATGTAAGGATAATACTCATTTTAACAGGTGTATCAGGTAAGTACATCACGTTATTATATTATATTATATATTATAATAATATAATATATTATATTTGGTATGTATATTTAAAATTTTGTTTTCACAGGTAAATCAAGTAATTCTATCAGCATGTAACAAGTATGTCAGTTAAGTGTATACCCGTTTTGTTTTCACAACTATATCAGGCAAGTATGACAGTTAAGTGTATAACCGTTTTGTTTCCACAGGTATATCAGGTAAGTTTATCAGGTAAGTGTATACTTGTTTATGTTTCCACAGGTATATAAGGTAAGTATGTCAGGTAAGTGTATATAAGTTTTGTTTCGACAGGTATATCAGGTAAGTATGTCAGGTAAGTGTATAACTGTTTTGTTTCCACAGGTATCTAAGGTAAGTATGTCAAGTAAGTGTATATCTGTTTTGTTTCCACAGATATATCAGATGAGTATGTCAGGTAACTTTAAATATATAAACGTTTTGTTACCACAGGTATATCAGGTAAGTTTATCAGGTAAGTGTAAATGTATAAACGCTTTTAACAACAGTTATATCAGGTAAGTATGACAGGTAAGAGTAAATGTATAAACGCTTTTTACAACAGTTATATCAGGTAAGTATGTCAGGTAAGTGTATAACCGTTTTGTTTCCACAGGTATATCAGGTAAGTTTATCAGGTAAGTGTAAATGTATAAACGCTTTTTACAACAGTTATATCAGGTAAGTATGACAGGTAAGTGTAAATGTATAAACGCTTTTTACAACAGTTATATCAGGTAAGTATGTCAGGTAAGTGTATAACCGTTTTGTTTCCACAGGTATCTAAGGTAAGTATGTCAAGTAAGTGTATATCTGTTTTGTTTCCACAGGTATAGCAGGTAACTATGTCAGGTAAGCGTGATTGGATAAACGTTTTTTACCACAGCTATGACAGGTAAGGATGTCAGGTAAGTGTATAACCATTTTATTTCCACAGGTATATAAGGTAAGTATGTCAGGTAAGTGTATAACTGTTTTGTTTCCACAGGTATCTAAGGTAAGTATGTCAAGTAAGTGTATATCTGTTTTGTTTCCACAGGTATAACAGGTAACTATGTCAGGTAAGCGTGATTGGATAAACGTTTTTTACCACAGCTATGACAGGTAAGGATGTCAGGTAAGTGTATAACCATTTTATTTCCACAGGTATGTAAGGTATGTATGTCAGGTAAGTGTATAACCGCTTTGATTCCACAGGTATATCAGGTAAGTTTGACAGGTAAGTGTATAACTGATTTGTTTCCACAGGTATATAAGGTATGTCAGGTAAGTGTATAACCGTTTTCTTTCCACAGGTATAACAGGTAAGTATGTCAGGTAAGTGTAAGTGTATAAACGTTTTTTACCACAGCTATGGCAAGTAAGTATGTCAGGTAAGTGTATAACCATTTTGTTTCCACAGGTATGTCAAGTAAGTATGGCAGGTAAGTGTAAATGTATAAAAAATGTGTACACAGCTATATCAGGTAAGTATGTCAAGTAAGTGTATAACCGTTTTGTTTTCACAGGTATATAAGGTATGTCAGGTAAGTGTATAACTGTTTTCTTTCCACAGGTATAACAGGTAAGTATGTCAGGTAAGTGTAAGTATATAAACGTTTTTTAACACAACTATATCAGGTAAGTATGTCAGGTAAGTGTATACCCATTTTGTTTCGTTGTTTTGTAATAATACTAACTTTATTTGTATATCACTTTTCAATACAGGTAACAAAGTGCTTCACAACACAAAGTGCTTCACAAGTATGTCAGGTAAGTGTATAACTGTTTTCTTTCCACAGGTATAACAGGTAAGTATGTCAGGTAAGTGTAAGTGTATAAACGTTTTTTACCACAGCTATATCAGGTAAGTATGTCAGGTAAGTGTATACCCGTTTTGTTTCGTTGTGTTGTAATAATACTAACTTTATTTGTATATCACTTTTCAATACAGGTAACAAAGTGCTTCACAACACAAAGTGCTTCACAAGTATGCCAGGTAAGTGTATAACCGTTTAGTTTCCACAGGTATAACAGGTAAGTATTTCAGGTAAGTGTAAGTGTATAAACGTTTTTTACCACAGCTATGGCAGGTAAGTATGTCAGGTAAGTGTATAACCGTTTTGTTTCCATGGTATATCAGGTAAGTTTATCAGGTAAGTGTATAACCATTTTGTTTCCACAGGTATGTCAGGTAAGTGTAAATGTATGAACTTTTTTTACACAGCTATATCAGGTAAGTATGTCAGGTAAGTGTAAGTATATAAACGTTTTTTAACACAACTATATCAGGTAAGTATGTCAGGTAAGTGTATACCCATTTTGTTTCTTGTTTTGTAATAATACTAACTTTATTTGTATATCACTTTTCAATACAGGTAACAAAGTGCTTCACAACACAAAGTGCTTCACAAGTATGTCAGGTAAGTGTATAACCGTTTTCTTTCCACAGGTATAACAGGTAAGTATGTCAGGTAAGTGTAAGTGTATAAACGTTTTTTACCACAGCTATATGAGGTAAGTATGTCAGGTAAGTGTATACCCGTTTTGTTTCGTTGTTTTGTAATAATACTAACTTTATTTGTATATCACTTTTCAATACAGGTAACAAAGTGCTTCACAACACAAAGTGCTTCACAAGTATGCCAGGTAAGTGTATAACCGTTTAGCTTCCACAGGTATAACAGGTAAGTATTTCAGGTAAGTGTAAGTGTATAAACGTTTTTTACCACAGCTATGGCAGGTAAGTATGTCAGGTAAGTGTATAACCGTTTTGTTTCCATGGTATATCAGGTAAGTTTGTCAGGTAAGTGTATAACCATTTTGTTTCCACAGGTATGTCAGGTAAGTATGGCAGGTAAGTGTAAATGTATGAACTTTTTTTACACAGCTATATCAGGTAAGTATGTCAGGTAAGTGTAAGTATATAAATGTTTTTTACCACAACTATATCAGGTAAGTATGTCAGGTAAGTGTATACCCATTTTGTTTCGTTGTTTTGTAATAATACTAACTTTATTTGTATATCACTTTTCAATACAGGTAACAAAGTGCTTCACAACACAAAGTGCTTCACAAGTATGTCAGGTAAGTGTATAACCGTTTTCTTTCCACAGGTATAACAGGTAAGTATGTCAGGTAAGTGTAAGTGTATAAACATTTTTTACCAAAGCTATGGCAGGTAAGTATGTCAGGTAAGTGTATACCCGTTTTGTTTCGTTGTTTTGTAATAATACTAACTTTACTTGTATATCACTTTTCAATACAGGTAACAAAGTGCTTCACAACACAAAGTGCTTCACAAGTATGTCAGGTAAGTGTATAACCGTTTTCTTTCCACAAGTATAACAAGTAAGTATGTCAGGTAAGTGTATAGCCGTTTTGTTTCGTTGTTTTGTAATAATACTAACTTTATTTGTATATCACTTTTCAATACAGGTAACAAAGTGCTTCACAACACAAAGTTCTTCACAAGTATGTCAGGTAAGTGTATAACCGTTTTCTTTCCACAGGTATAACAGGTAACTATGTCAGGTAAGTGTAAGTGTATAAACGTTTTTTACCACAGCTATATCAGGTAAGTATGTCAGGTAAATGTATACCCGTTTTGTTTTGTTGTTTTGTAATAATACTAACTTTATTTGTATATCACTTTTCAATACAGGTAACAAAGTGCTTCACAACACAAAGTGCTTCACAAGTATGCCAGGTAAGTGTATAACCGTTTAGTTTCCACAGGTATAACAGGTAAGTATTTCAGGTAAGTGTAAGTGTATAAACGTTTTTTACCACAGCTATGGCAGGTAAGTATGTCAGGTAAGTGTATAACCATTTTGTTTCCATGGTATATCAGGTAAGTTTGTCAGGTAAGTGTATAACCATTTTGTTTCCACAGGTATGTCAGGTAAGTATGGCAGGTAAGTGTAAATGTATGAACTTTTTTTACACAGCTATATCAAGTAAGTATGTCAGGTAAGTGTAAGTATATAAACGTTTTTTACCACAATTATATCAGGTAAGTATGTCAGGTAAGTGTATACCCGTTTTGTTTCGTTGTTTTGTAATAATACTAACTTTATTTGTATATCACTTTTCAATACAGGTAACAAAGTGCTTCACAACACAAAGTGCTTCACAAGTATGTCAGGTAAGTGTATAACCGTTTTCTTTCCACAGGTATAACAGGTAAGTATGTCAGGTAAGTGTAAGTGTATAAACGTTTTTTACCACAGCTATATCAGGTAAGTATGTCAGGTAAGTGTATACCCGTTTAGTTTCGTTGTTTTGTAATAATACTAACTTTACTTGTATATCACTTTTCAATACAGGTAACAAAGTGCTTCACAACACAAAGTTCTTCACAAGTATGTCAGGTAAGTGTATAACCGTTTTCTTTCCACAGGTATAACAGGTAAGTATTTCAGGTAAGTGTAAGTGTATAAACGTTTTTTACCACAGCTATGGCAAGTAAGTATGTCAGGTAAGTGTATAACCATTTTGTTTCCACAGGTATGTCAAGTAAGTATGGCAGGTAAGTGTAAATGTATAAAAAATGTGTACACAGCTATATCAGGTAAGTATGTCAAGTAAGTGTATAACCGTTTTGTTTTCACAGGTATATAAGGTATGTCAGGTAAGTGTATAACTGTTTTCTTTCCACAGGTATAACAGGTAAGTATGTCAGGTAAGTGTAAGTATATAAACGTTTTTTAACACAACTATATCAGGTAAGTATGTCAGGTAAGTGTATACCCATTTTGTTTCGTTGTTTTGTAACAATACTAACTTTATTTGTATATCACTTTTCAAAACAGGTAACAAAGTGCTTCACAACACAAAGTGCTTCACAAGTATGTCAGGTAAGTGTATAACCGTTTTCTTTCCACAGGTATAACAGGTAAGTATGTCAGGTAAGTGTAAGTGTATAAACGTTTTTTACCACAGCTATATCAGGTAAGTATGTCAGGTAAGTGTATACCCGTTTTGTTTCGTTGTTTTGTAATAATACTAACTTTATTTGTATATCACTTTTCAATACAGGTAACAAAGTGCTTCACAACACAAAGTGCTTCACAAGTATGCCAGGTAAGTGTATAACCGTTTAGTTTCCACAGGTATAACAGGTAAGTATTTAAGGTAAGTGTAAGTGTATAAAAGTTTTTTACCACAGCTATGGCAGGTAAGTATGTCAGGTAAGTGTATACCCGTTTTGTTTCGTTGTTTTGTAATAATACTAACTTTATTTGTATATCACTTTTCAATACAGGTAACAAAGTGCTTCACAACACAAAGTTCTTCACAAGTATGTCAGGTAAGTGTATAACCGTTTTCTTTCCACAGGTATAACAGGTAAGTATGTCAGGTAAGTGTAAGTGTATAAACGTTTTTTACCACAGCTATATCAGGTAAGTATGTCAGGTAAGTGTATACCCATTTTGTTTTGTTGTTTTGTAATAATACTAACTTTATTTGTATATCACTTTTCAATACAGGTAACAAAGTGCTTCACAACACAAAGTGCTTCACAAGTATGCCAGGTAAGTGTATAACCGTTTAGTTTCCACAGGTATAACAGGTAAGTATTTCAGGTAAGTGTAAGTGTATAAACGTTTTTTACCACAGCTATGGCAGGTAAGTATGTCAGGTAAGTGTATAACCATTTTGTTTCGTTGTTTTGTAATAATACTAACTTTATTTGTATATCACTTTTCAATACAGGTAACATAGTGCTTCACAACACAAAGTGCTTCACAACTATTTTCTCAGGTAAGTGTATAACCGTTTTCTTTCCACAGGTATAACAGGTAAGTATGTCAGGTAAGTGTATACCCGTTTTGTTTCATTGTTTTGTAATAATACTAACTTTATTTGTATATCACTTTTCAATACAGGTAACAAAGTGCTTCACAACACAAAGTGCTTCACAAGTATGTCAGGTAAGTGTATAACCGTTTTCTTTCCACAGGTATAACAGGTAACTATGTCAGGTAAGTGTAAGTGTATAAACGTTTTTTACCACAGCTATGGCAGGTAAGTATGTTAGGTAAGTGTATACCCGTTTTGTTTCGTTGTTTTGTAATAATACTAACTTTATTTGTATATCACTTTTCAATACAGGTAACATAATGCTTCACAACACAAAGTGCTTCACAAGTATGCCAGGTAAGTGTATAACCGTTTAGTTTCCACAGGTATAACAGGTAAGTATTTCAGGTAAGTGTAAGTGTATAAACGTTTTTTACCACAGCTATGGCAGGTAAGTATGTCAGGTAAGTGTATAACCATTTTGTTTCCTTGGTATATCAGGTAAGTTTGTCAGGTAAGTGTATAACCATTTTGTTTCCACAGGTATGTCAGGTAAGTATGGCAGGTAAGTGTAAATGTATGAACTTTTTTTACACAGCTATATCAGGTAAGTATGTCAGGTAAGTGTAAGTATATAAACGTTTTTTACCATGATTATATCAGGTAAGTATGTCAGGTAAGTGTATACCTGTTTTGTTTCGTTGTTTTGTAATAATACCAACTTTATATGTATATCACTTTTCAATACAGGTAACAAAGTGCTTCACAACACAAAGTTCTTCACAAGTATGTCAGGTAAGTGTATAAACGTTTTTTACCACAGCTATGGCAGGTAAGTATGTCAGGTAAGTGTATAACAGTTTTGTTTCCATGGTATATCAGGTAAGTTTGTCAGGTAAGTGTATAACCATTTTGTTTCCACAGGTATGTCAGGTAAGTATGGCAGGTAAGTGTAAATGTATGAACTTTTTTTACACAGCTATAGCAGGTATGTCAGGTAAGTGTAAGTATATAAACGTTTTTTACCACAACTATATCAGGTAAGTATGTCAGGTAAGTGTATACCCATTTTGTTTCGTTGTTTTGTAATAATACTAACTTTATTTGTATATCACTTTTCAAAACAGGTAACAAAGTGCTTCACAACACAAAGTGCTTCACAAGTATGTCAGGTAAGTGTATAACCGTTTTCTTTCGACAGGTATAACAGGTAAGTATGTCAGGTAAGTGTAAGTGTATAAACGTTTTTTACCACAGCTATATCAGGTAAGTATGTCAGGTAAGTGTATACCCGTTTTGTTTCGTTGTTTTGTAATAATACTAACTTTATTTGTATATCACTTTTCAATACAGGTAACAAAGTGCTTCACAACACAAAGTGCTTCACAAGTATGCCAGGTAAGTGTATAACCGTTTAGTTTCCACAGGTATAACAGGTAAGTATTTAAGGTAAGTGTAAGTGTATAAAAGTTTTTTACCACAGCTATGGCAGGTAAGTATGTCAGGTAAGTGTATACCCGTTTTGTTTCGTTGTTTTGTAATAATACTAACTTTATTTGTATATCACTTTTCAATACAGGTAACAAAGTGCTTCACAACACAAAGTTCTTCACAAGTATGTCAGGTAAGTGTATAACCGTTTTCTTTCCACAGGTATAACAGGTAAGTATGTCAGGTAAGTGTAAGTGTATAAACGTTTTTTACCACAGCTATATCAGGTAAGTATGTCAGGTAAGTGTATACCCGTTTTGTTTTGTTGTTTTGTAATAATACTAACTTTATTTGTATATCACTTTTCAATACAGGTAACAAAGTGCTTCACAACACAAAGTGCTTCACAAGTATGCCAGGTAAGTGTATAACCGTTTAGTTTCCACAGGTATAACAGGTAAGTATTTCAGGTAAGTGTAAGTGTATAAACGTTTTTTACCACAGCTATGGCAGGTAAGTATGTCAGGTAAGTGTATAACCATTTTGTTTCGTTGTTTTGTAATAATACTAACTTTATTTGTATATCACTTTTCAATACAGGTAACATAGTGCTTCACAACACAAAGTGCTTCACAACTATTTTCTCAGGTAAGTGTATAACCGTTTTCTTTCCACAGGTATAACAGGTAAGTATGTCAGGTAAGTGTATACCCGTTTTGTTTCATTGTTTTGTAATAATACTAACTTTATTTGTATATCACTTTTCAATACAGGTAACAAAGTGCTTCACAACACAAAGTGCTTCACAAGTATGTCAGGTAAGTGTATAACCGTTTTCTTTCCACAGGTATAACAGGTAACTATGTCAGGTAAGTGTAAGTGTATAAACGTTTTTTACCACAGCTATGGCAGGTAAGTATGTTAGGTAAGTGTATACCCGTTTTGTTTCGTTGTTTTGTAATAATACTAACTTTATTTGTATATCACTTTTCAATACAGGTAACATAATGCTTCACAACACAAAGTGCTTCACAAGTATGTCAGGTAAGTGTATAACCGTTTTCTTTCCACAGGTATAACAGGTAAGTATGTCAGGTAAGTGTAAGTGTATAAACGTTTTTTACCACAGCTATGGCAGGTAAGTATGTCAGGTAAGTGTATACCCATTTAGTTTCGTTGTTTTGTAATAATACTAACTTTATTTGTATATAACTTTTCAATACAGGTAACAAAGTGCTTCACAACACAAAGTGCTTCACAAGTATGTCAGGTAAGTGTATAACCGTTTTCTTTCCGCAGGTATAACAGGTAAGTATGTCAGGTAAGTGTAAGTGTATAAACGTTTTTTACCACAGCTATGGCAGGTAAGTATGTTAGGTAAGTGTATACCCGTTTTGTTTCGTTGTTTTGTAATAGTACTAACTTTATTTGTATATCACTTTTCAATACAGGTAACATAGTGCTTCACAACACAAAGTGCTTCACAAGTATGTCAGTTAAGTGTATAACCGTTTTCTTTCCACAGGTATAACAGGTAAGTATGTCAGGTAAGTGTAAGTGTATAAACGTTTTTTACCACAGCTATATCAGGTAAGTATGTCAGGTAAGTGTATACCCGTTTAGTTTCGTTGTTTTGTAATAATACTAACTTTATTTGTATATCACTTTTCAATACAGGTAACAAAGTGCTTCACAACACAAAGTGCTTCACAAGTATGTCAGGTAAGTGTATAACCGTTTTCTTTCCACAGGTATAACAGGTAAGTATGTCAGGTAAGTGTAAGTGTATAAACGTTTTTTACCACAGCTATATCAGGTAAGTATGTCAGGTAAGTGTATACCCGTTTTGTTTTGTTGTTTTGTAATAATACTAACTTTATTTGTATATCACTTTTCAATACAGGTAACAAAGTGCTTCACAACACAAAGTGCTTCACAAGTATGCCAGGTAAGTGTATAACCGTTTAGTTTCCACAGGTATAACAGGTAAGTATTTCAGGTAAGTGTAAGTGTATAAACGTTTTTTACCACAGCTATGGCAGGTAAGTATGTCAGGTAAGTGTATAACCATTTTGTTTCCATGGTATATCAGGTAAGTTTGTCAGGTAAGTGTATAACCATTTTGTTTCCACAGGTATGTCAGGTAAGTATGGCAGGTAAGTGTAAATGTATGAACTTTTTTTACATAGCTATATCAGGTAAGTATGTCAGGTAAGTGTAAGTATATAAACGTTTTTTACCACGATTATATCAGGTAAGTATGTCAGGTAAGTGTATACCTGTTTTGTTTCGTTGTTTTGTAATAATACCAACTTTATATGTATATCACTTTTCAATACAGGTAACAAAGTGCTTCACAACACAAAGTTCTTCACAAGTATGTCAGGTAAGTGTATAAACGTTTTTTACCACAGCTATGGCAGGTAAGTATGTCAGGTAAGTGTATAACCGTTTTGTTTCCATGGTATATCAGGTACGTTTGTCAGGTAAGTGTATAACCATTTTGTTTCCACAGGTATGTCAGGTAAGTATGGCAGGTAAGTGTAAATGTATGAACTTTTTTTACACAGCTATAGCAGGTATGTCAGGTAAGTGTAAGTATATAAACGTTTTTTACCACAACTATATCAGGTAAGTATGTCAGGTAAGTGTATACCCATTTTGTTTCGTTGTTTTGTAATAATACTAACTTTATTTGTATATCACTTTTCAAAACAGGTAACAAAGTGCTTCACAACACAAAGTGCTTCACAAGTATGTCAGGTAAGTGTATAACCGTTTTCTTTCCACAGGTATAACAGGTAAGTATGTCAGGTAAGTGTAAGTGTATAAACGTTTTTTACCACAGCTATATCAGGTAAGTATGTCAGGTAAGTGTATACCTGTTTTGTTTCGTTGTTTTGTAATAATACTAACTTTATTTGTATATCACTTTTCAATACAGGTAACAAAGTGTTTCACAACACAAAGTGCTTCACAAGTATGCCAGGTAAGTGTATAACCGTTTAGTTTCCACAGGTATAACAGGTAAGTATTTAAGGTAAGTGTAAGTGTATAAAAGTTTTTTACCACAGCTATGGCAGGTAAGTATGTCAGGTAAGTGTATACCCGTTTTGTTTCGTTGTTTTGTAATAATACTAACTTTATTTGTATATCACTTTTCAATACAGGTAACAAAGTGCTTCACAACACAAAGTTCTTCACAAGTATGTCAGGTAAGTGTATAACCGTTTTCTTTCCACAGGTATAACAGGTAACTATGTCAGGTAAGTGTAAGTGTATGAACGTTTTTTACCACAGCTATATCAGGTAAGTATGTCAGGTAAGTGTATACCCGTTTTGTTTTGTTGTTTTGTAATAATACTAACTTTATTTGTATATCACTTTTCAATACAGGTAACAAAGTGCTTCACAACACAAAGTGCTTCACAAGTATGCCAGGTAAGTGTATAACCGTTTAGTTTCCACAGGTATAACAGGTAAGTATTTCGGGTAAGTGTAAGTGTATAAACGTTTTTTACCACAGCTATGGCAGGTAAGTATGTCAGGTAAGTGTATAACCGTTTTGTTTCCATGGTATATCAGGTAAGTTTGTCAGGTAAGTGTATAACCATTTTGTTTCCACAGGTATGTCAGGTAAGTATGGCAGGTAAGTGTAAATGTATGAACTTTTTTTATACAGCTATATCAGGTATGTCAGGTAAGTGTAAGTATATAAACGTTTTTTACCACAACTATATCAGGTAAGTATGTCAGGTAAGTGTATACCCATTTTGTTTCGTTGTTTTGTAATAATACTAACTTTATTTGTATATCACTTTTCAATACAGGTAACAAAGTGCTTCACAACACAAAGTGCTTCACAAGTATGTCAGGTAAGTGTATAACCGTTTTCTTTCCACAGGTATAACAGGTAAGTATGTCAGGTAAGTGTAAGTATATAAACGTTTTTTACCACAACTATATCAGGTAAGTATGTCAGGTAAGTGTATACCCGTTTTGTTTCGTTGTTTTGTAATAATACTAACTTTATTTGTATATCACTTTTCAATACAGGTAACAAAGTGCTTCACAACACAAAGTGCTTCACAAGTATGTCAGGTAAGTGTATAACCGTTTTCTTTCCACAGGTATAACAGGTAAGTATGTCAGGTAAGTGTAAGTGTATAAACGTTTTTTACCACAGCTATGGCAGGTAAGTATGTTAGGTAAGTGTATAACCGTTTTGTTTCCATATTATATCAGGTAAGTTTGTCAGGTAGGTAAGTGTATAACCATTTTGTTTCCACAGGTATGTCAGGTAAGTATGGCAGGTAAGTGTATACCCGTTTTGTTTTGTTGTTTTGTAATAATACTAACTTTATTTGTATATCACTTTTCAATACAGGTAACAAAGTGCTTCACAACACAAAGTGCTTCACAAGTATGTCAGGTAAGTGTATAACCGTTTTCTTTCCACAGGTATAACAGGTAAGTATTTCAGGTAAGTGTAAGTGTATAAACATTTTTTACCACAGCTATGGCAGGTAAGTATGTCAGGTAAGTGTATAACCGTTTTGTTTCCATGGTATATCAGGTAAGTTTGTCAGGTAAGTGTATAACCATTTTGTTTCCACAGGTATGTCAGGTAAGTATGGCAGGTAAGTGTAAATGTATGAACTTTTTTTACACAGCTATATCAGGTAAGTATGTCAGGTAAGTGTAAGTGTATAAACGTTTTTTACCACAACTATATCAGGTAAGTATGTCAGGTAAGTGTATACCCGTTTTGTTTCGTTGTTTTGTAATAATACTAACTTTATTTGTATATCACTTTTCAATACAGGTAACAAAGTGCTTCACAACACAAAGTGCTTCACAAGTATGTCAGGTAAGTGTATAACCGTTTTCTTTCCACAGGTATAACAGGTAAGTATGTCAGGTAAGTGTAAGTGTATAAACGTTTTTTACCACAGCTATTGCAGGTAAGTATGTCAGGTAAGTGTATAACCGTTTTGTTTCCATGGTATATCAGGTAAGTTTGTCAGGTAAGTGTATAACCATTTTGTTTCCACAGGTATGTCAGGTAAGTATGGCAGGTAAGTGTAAATGTATGAACTTTTTTTACACAGCTATATCAGGTAAGTATGTCAGGTAAGTGTAAGTGTATAAACGTTTTTTACCACAACTATATCAGGTAAGTATGTCAGGTAAGTGTATACCCGTTTTGTTTCGTTGTTTTGTAATAATACTAACTTTATTTGTATATCACTTTTCAATACAGGTAACAAAGTGCTTCACAACACAAAGTGCTTCACAAGTATGTCAGGTAAGTGTATAACCGTTTTCTTTCCACAGGTATAACAGGTAAGTATGTCAGGTAAGTGTAAGTGTATAAACGTTTTTTACCACAGCTATGGCAGGTAAGTATGTCAGGTAAGTGTATAACCGTTTTGTTTCCATGGTATATCAGGTAAGTTTGTCAGGTAGGTAAGTGTATAACCATTTTGTTTCCACAGGTATGTCAGGTAAGTATGGCAGGTAAGTGTATACCCGTTTTGTTTCGTTGTTTTGTAATAATACTAACTTTATTTGTATATCACTTTTCAATACAGGTAACAAAGTGCTTCACAACACAAAGTGCTTCACAAGTATGCCAGGTAAGTGTATAACCGTTTTCTTTCCACAGGTATAACAGGTAAGTATTTCAGGTAAGTGTAAGTGTATAAACATTTTTTACCACAGCTATGGCAGGTAAGTATGTCAGGTAAGTGTATAACCGTTTTGTTTCCATGGTATATCAGGTAAGTTTGTCAGGTAAGTGTATAACCATTTTGTTTCCACAGGTATGTCAGGTAAGTATGGCAGGTAAGTGTAAATGTATGAACTTTTTTTACACAGCTATATCAGGTAAGTATGTCAGGTAAGTGTAAGTGTATAAACGTTTTTTACCACAACTATATCAGGTAAGTGTATACCCGTTTTGTTTCGTTGTTTTGTAATAATACTAACTTTATTTGTATATCACTTTTCAATACAGGTAACAAAGTGCTTCACAACACAAAGTGCTTCACAAGTATGTCAGGTAAGTGTATAACCGTTTTCTTTCCACAGGTATAACAGGTAAGTATGTCAGGTAAGTGTAAGTGTATAAACGTTTTTTACCACAGCTATTGCAGGTAAGTATGTCAGGTAAGTGTATAACCGTTTTGTTTCCATGGTATATCAGGTAAGTTTGTCAGGTAAGTGTATAACCATTTTGTTTCCACAGGTATGTCAGGTAAGTATGGCAGGTAAGTGTAAATGTATGAACTTTTTTTACACAGCTATATCAGGTAAGTATGTCAGGTAAGTGTAAGTGTATAAACGTTTTTTACCACAACTATATCAGGTAAGTATGTCAGGTAAGTGTATACCCGTTTTGTTTCGTTGTTTTGTAATAATACTAACTTTATTTGTATATCACTTTTCAATACAGGTAACAAAGTGCTTCACAACACAAAGTGCTTCACAAGTATGTCAGGTAAGTGTATAACCGTTTTCTTTCCACAGGTATAACAGGTAAGTATGTCAGGTAAGTGTAAGTGTATAAACGTTTTTTACCACAGCTATGGCAGGTAAGTATGTCAGGTAAGTGTATAACCGTTTTGTTTCCATGGTATATCAGGTAAGTTTGTCAGGTAGGTAAGTGTATAACCATTTTGTTTCCACAGGTATGTCAGGTAAGTATGGCAGGTAAGTGTATACCCGTTTTGTTTCGTTGTTTTGTAATAATACTAACTTTATTTGTATATCACTTTTCAATACAGGTAACAAAGTGCTTCACAACACAAAGTGCTTCACAAGTATGCCAGGTAAGTGTATAACCGTTTTCTTTCCACAGGTATAACAGGTAAGTATTTCAGGTAAGTGTAAGTGTATAAACATTTTTTACCACAGCTATGGCAGGTAAGTATGTCAGGTAAGTGTATAACCGTTTTGTTTCCATGGTATATCAGGTAAGTTTGTCAGGTAAGTGTATAACCATTTTGTTTCCACAGGTATGTCAGGTAAGTATGGCAGGTAAGTGTAAATGTATGAACTTTTTTTACACAGCTATATCAGGTAAGTATGTCAGGTAAGTGTAAGTGTATAAACGTTTTTTACCACAACTATATCAGGTAAGTATGTCAGGTAAGTGTATACCCGTTTTGTTTCATTGTTTTGTAATAATACTAACTTTATTTGTATATCACTTTTCAATACAGGTAACAAAGTGCTTCACAACACAAAGTGCTTCACAAGTATGTCAGGTAAGTGTATAACCGTTTTCTTTCCACAGGTATAACAGGTAAGTATGTCAGGTAAGTGTAAGTGTATAAACGTTTTTTACCACAGCTATTGCAGGTAAGTATGTCAGGTAAGTGTATAACCGTTTTGTTTCCATGGTATATCAGGTAAGTTTGTCAGGTAAGTGTATAACCATTTTGTTTCCACAGGTATGTCAGGTAAGTATGGCAGGTAAGTGTAAATGTATGAACTTTTTTTACACAGCTATATCAGGTAAGTATGTCAGGTAAGTGTAAGTGTATAAACGTTTTTTACCACAACTATATCAGGTAAGTATGTCAGGTAAGTGTATACCCGTTTTGTTTCGTTGTTTTGTAATAATACTAACTTTATTTGTATATCACTTTTCAATACAGGTAACAAAGTGCTTCACAACACAAAGTTCTTCACAAGTATGTCAGGTAAGTGTATAAACGTTTTTTACCACAGCTATGGCAGGTAAGTATGTCAGGTAAGTGTATAACCGTTTTGTTTCCATGGTATATCAGGTAAGTTTGTCAGGTAAGTGTATAACCATTTTGTTTCCACAGGTATGTCAGTTAAGTATGGCAGGTAAGTGTAAATGTATGAACTTTTTTTACACAGCTATAGCAGGTATGTCAGGTAAGTGTAAGTATATAAACGTTTTTTACCACAACTATATCAGGTAAGTATGTTAGGTAAGTGTATAACCATTTTGTTTCGTTGTTTTGTAATAATACTAACTTTATTTGTATATCACTTTTCAAAACAGGTAACAAAGTGCTTCACAACACAAAGTGCTTCACAAGTATGTCAGGTAAGTGTATAACCGTTTTCTTTCCACAGGTATAACAGGTAAGTATGTCAGGTAAGTGTAAGTGTATAAACGTTTTTTACCACAGCTATATCAGGTAAGTATGTCAGGTAAGTGTATACCCGTTTTGTTTCGTTGTTTTTTAATAATACTAACTTTATTTGTATATCACTTTTCAATACAGGTAACAAAGTGCTTCACAACACAAAGTGCTTCACAAGTATGTCAGGTAAGTGTATAACCGTTTTCTTTCCACAGGTATAACAGGTAAGTATGTCAGGTAAGTGTAAGTGTATAAACGTTTTTTACCACAGCTATATCAGGTAAGTATGTCAGGTAAGTGTATACCCGTTTTGTTTCGTTGTTTTGTAATAATACTAACTTTATTTGTATATCACTTTTCAATACAGGTAAGAAAGTTCTTCACAACACAAAGTGCTTCACAAGTATGTCAGGTAAGTGTATAACCGTTTTCTTTCCACAGGTATAACAGGTAAGTATGTCAGGTAAGTGTAAGTGTATAAACGTTTTTTACCACAGCTATATCAGGTAAGTATGTCAGGTAAGTCTATACCCGTTTTGTTTTGTTGTTTTGTAATAATACTAACTTTATTTGTATATCACTTTTCAATACAGGTAACAAAGTGCTTCACAACACAAAGTGCTTCACAAGTATGCCAGGTAAGTGTATAACCGTTTAGTTTCCACAGGTATAACAGGTAAGTATGTCAGGTAAGTGTAAGTGTATAAACGTTTTTTACCACAGCTATGGCAGGTAAGTATGTCAGGTAAGTGTATAACCATTTTGTTTCCATGGTATATCAGGTAAGTTTGTCAGGTAAGTGTATAACCATTTTGTTTCCACAGGTATGTCAGGTAAGTATGGCAGGTAAGTGTAAATGTATATAAACGTTTTTTACCACGATTATATCAGGTAAGTATGTCAGTTAAGTGTATACCTGTTTTGTTTCTTTGTTTTGTAATAATACCAACTTTATATGTATATCACTTTTCAATACAGGTAACAAAGTGCTTCACAACACAAAGTTCTTCACAAGTATGTCAGGTAAGTGAATAAACGTTTTTTACCACAGCTATGGCAGGTAAGTATGTCAGGTAAGTGTATAACCGTTTTGTTTCCATGGTATATCAGGTAAGTTTGTCAGGTAAGTGTATAACCATTTTGTTTCCACAGGTATGTCAGGTAAGTATGGCAGGTAAGTGTAAATGTATGAACTTTTTTTATACAGCTATATCAGGTATGTCAGGTAAGTGTAAGTATATAAACGTTTTTTACCACAACTATATCAGGTAAGTATGTCAGGTAAGTGTATACCCATTTTGTTTCGTTGTTTTGTAATAATACTAACTTTATTTGTATATCACTTTTCGATACAGGTAACAAAGTGCTTCACAACACAAAGTGCTTCACAAGTATGTCAGGTAAGTGTATAACTGTTTTCTTTCCACAGGTATAACAGGTAAGTATGTCAGGTAAGTGTAAGTGTATAAACGTTTTTTACCACAGCTATGGCAGGTAAGTATGTCAGGTAAGTGTATAACCGTTTTGTTTCCATGGTATATCAGGTAAGTTTGTCAGGTAGGTAAGTGTATAACCATTTTGTTTCCACAGGTATGTCAGGTAAGTATGGCAGGTAAGTGTATACACGTTTTGTTTCGTTGTTTTGTAATAATACTAACTTTATTTGTATATCACTTTTCAATACAGGTAGCAAAGTGCTTCACAACACAAAGTGCTTCACAAGTATGCCAGGTAAGTGTATAACCGTTTTCTTTCCACAGGTATAACAGGTAAGTATATCAGGTAAGTGTAAGTGTATAAACGTTTTTTACCACAGCTATGGCAGGTAAGTATGTCAGGTAAGTGTATAACCGTTTTGTTTCGTTGTTTTGTAATAATACTAACTTTATTTGTATATCACTTTTCAATACAGGTAACACAGTGCTTCACAACACAAAGTGCTTCACAAGTATGTCAGGTAAGTGTATAACCGTTTTCTTTCCACAGGTATAACAGGTAAGTATGTCAGGTAAGTGTATACCCGTTTTGTTTCATTGTTTTGTAATAATACTAACTTTATTTGTATATCACTTTTCAATACAGGTAACAAAGTGCTTCACAACACAAAGTGCTTCACAAGTATGTCAGGTAAGTGTATAACCGTTTTCTTTCCACAGGTATAACAGGTAAGTATGTCAGGTAAGTGTATATCCCCGTTTTGTTTCGTTGTTTTGTAATAATACTAACTTTATTTGTATATCACTTTTCAATACAGGTAACAAAGTGCTTCACAACACAAAGTGCTTCACAAGTATGTCAGGTAAGTGTATAACCGTTTTCTTTCCACAGGTATAACAGGTAAGTATGTCAGGTAAGTGTATACCCGTTTTGTTTCGTTGTTTTGTGATAATACTAACTTTATTTGTACATCACTTTTCAATACAGGTAACAAAGTGCTTCACAACACAAAGTGCTTCACAAGTATGTCAGGTAAATGTATAACCGTTTTCTTTCCACAGGTATAACAGGTAACTATGTCAGGTAAGTGTAAGTGTATAAACGTTTTTTACCACAGCTATATCAGTTAAGTATGTCAGGTAAGTTTTTAAACCGTTTTGTTTTGTTGTTTTGTAATAATACTAACTTTATTTGTATATCACTTTTCAATACAGGTAACAAAGTGCTTCACAACACAAAGTGCTTCACAACACAAAGTGCTTCACAAGTATGCCAGGTAAGTGTATAACCGTTTAGTTTCCACACGTATAACAGGTAAGTATTTCAGGTAAATGTAAGTGTATAAACGTTTTTTACCACAGCTATGGCAGGTAAGTATGTCAGGTAAGTCTATACCCATTTTGTTTCGTTGTTTTATAATAATACTAACTTTATTTGTATATCACTTTTAAATACAGGTAACAAAGTGCTTCATAACACAAAGTGCTTCAGAAGTATGCCAGGTAAGTGCATAACCGTTTTCTTTCCACAGGTATAACAGGTAAGTATTTCAGTTAAGTGTAAGTGTATAAACGTTTTTTACCACAGCTATGGCAGGTAAGTATGTCAGGTAAGTGTATAACCGTTTTGTTTTCCATGGTATATCAGGTAAGTTTGTCAGGTAAGTGTATAACCATTTTGTTTCGTTGTTTTGTAATAATACTAACTTTATTTGTATATCACTTTTCAATACAGGTAACAAAGTGCTTCACAACACAAAGTGCTTCACAAGTATGTCAGGTAAATGTATAACCGTTTTCTTTCCACAGGTATAACAGGTAACTATGTCAGGTAAGTGTAAGTGTATAAACGTTTTTTACCACAGCTATATCAGTTAAGTATGTCAGGTAAGTTTTTAAACCGTTTTGTTTTGTTGTTTTGTAATAATACTAACTTTATTTGTATATCACTTTTCAATACAGGTAACAAAGTGCTTCACAACACAAAGTGCTTCACAAGTATGTCAGGTAAGTGTATAACCGTTTCATTTCCACAGGTATAACAGGTAAGTATGTCAGGTAAGTGTATACCTGTTTTGTTTCGTTGTTTTGTAATAATACTAACTTTATTTGTATATCACTTTTCAATACAGGTAACAAAGTGCTTCACAACACAAAGTGCTTCACAAGTATGCCAGGTAAGTGTATAACCGTTTAGTTTCCACAGGTATAACAGGTAAGTATTTCAGGTAAGTGTAAGTGTATAAACGTTTTTTACCACAGCTATGGCAGGTAAGTATGTCAGGTAAGTGTATAACCATTTAGTTTCCATGGTATATCAGGTAAGTTTGTCAGGTAAGTGTATAACCATTTTGTTTCCACAGGTATGTCAGGTAAGTATGGCAGGTAAGTGTAAATGTATGAACTTTTTTTACACAACTATATCAGGTAAGTATGTCAGGTAAGTGTAAGTATATAAACGTTTTTTACCACAATTATATCAGGTAAGTATGTCAGGTAAGTGTATACCTGTTTTGTTTCGTTGTTTTGTAATAATACCAACTTTATTTGTATATCAATTTTCAATACAGGTAACAAAGTGCTTCACAACACAAAGTGCTTCACAAGTATGTCAGGTAAGTGTATAACCGTTTTCTTTCCACAGGTATAACAGGTAAGTATGTCAGGTAAGTGTATACCTGTTTTGTTTCGTTGTTTTGTAATAATACTAACTTTATTTGTATATCACTTTTCAATACAGGTAACAAAGTGCTTCACAACACAAAGTGCTTCACAAGTATGCCAGGTAAGTGTATAACCGTTTAGTTTCCACAGGTATAACAGGTAAGTATTTCAGGTAAGTGTAAGTGTATAAACGTTTTTTACCACAGCTATGGCAGGTAAGTATGTCAGGTAAGTGTATAACCATTTAGTTTCCATGGTATATCAGGTAAGTTTGTCAGGTAAGTGTATAACCATTTTGTTTCCACAGGTATGTCAGGTAAGTATGGCAGGTAAGTGTAAATGTATGAACTTTTTTTACACAACTATATCAGGTAAGTATGTCAGGTAAGTGTAAGTATATAAACGTTTTTTACCACAATTATATCAGGTAAGTATGTCAGGTAAGTGTATACCTGTTTTGTTTCGTTGTTTTGTAATAATACCAACTTTATTTGTATATCAATTTTCAATACAGGTAACAAAGTGCTTCACAACACAAAGTGCTTCACAAGTATGTCAGGTAAGTGTATAACCGTTTTCTTTCCACAGGTATAACAGGTAAGTATGTCAGGTAAGTGTATACCTGTTTTGTTTCGTTGTTTTGTAATAATACTAACTTTATTTGTATATCACTTTTCAATACAGGTAACAAAGTGCTTCACAACACAAAGTGCTTCAGAAGTATGCCAGGTAAGTGCATAACCGTTTTCTTTCCACAGGTATAACGGGTAAGTATTTCAGATAAGTGTAAGTGTATAAACGTTTTTTACCACAGCTATGGCAGGTAAGTATGTCAGGTAAGTGTATAACCGTTTTGTTTCCATGGCATATCAGGTAAGTTTGTCAGGTAAGTGTATAACCATTTTGTTTCCACAGGTATGTCAGGTAAGTATGGCAGGTAAGTGTATACCCGTTTTGTTTCGTTGTTTTGTAATAATACTAACTTTATTTGTATATCACTTTTCAATACAGGTAACAAAGTGCTTCACAACACAAAGTGCTTCACAAGTATGTCAGGTAAGTGTATAACCGTTTTCTTTCCACAGGTATAACAGGTAAGTATGTCAGGTAAGTGTAAGTGTATAAACGTTTTTTACCACAGCTATTGCAGGTAAGTATGTCAGGTAAGTGTATAACCGTTTTGTTTCCATGGTATATCAGGTAAGTTTGTCAGGTAAGTGTATAACCATTTTGTTTCCACAGGTATGTCAGGTAAGTATGGCAGGTAAGTGTAAATGTATGAACTTTTTTTACACAGCTATATCAGGTAAGTATGTCAGGTAAGTGTAAGTGTATAAACGTTTTTTACCACAACTATATCAGGTAAGTATGTCAGGTAAGTGTATACCCGTTTTGTTTCGTTGTTTTGTAATAATACTAACTTTATTTGTATATCACTTTTCAATACAGGTAACAAAGTGCTTCACAACACAAAGTGCTTCACAAGTATGTCAGGTAAGTGTATAACCGTTTTCTTTCCACAGGTATAACAGGTAAGTATGTCAGGTAAGTGTAAGTGTATAAACGTTTTTTACCACAGCTATGGCAGGTAAGTATGTCAGGTAAGTGTATAACCGTTTTGTTTCCATGGTATATCAGGTAAGTTTGTCAGGTAGGTAAGTGTATAACCATTTTGTTTCCACAGGTATGTCAGGTAAGTATGGCAGGTAAGTGTATACCCGTTTTGTTTCGTTGTTTTGTAATAATACTAACTTTATTTGTATATCACTTTTCAATACAGGTAACAAAGTGCTTCACAACACAAAGTGCTTCACAAGTATGCCAGGTAAGTGTATAACCGTTTTCTTTCCACAGGTATAACAGGTAAGTATTTCAGGTAAGTGTAAGTGTATAAACATTTTTTACCACAGCTATGGCAGGTAAGTATGTCAGGTAAGTGTATAACCGTTTTGTTTCCATGGTATATCAGGTAAGTTTGTCAGGTAAGTGTATAACCATTTTGTTTCCACAGGTATGTCAGGTAAGTATGGCAGGTAAGTGTAAATGTATGAACTTTTTTTACACAGCTATATCAGGTAAGTATGTCAGGTAAGTGTAAGTGTATAAACGTTTTTTACCACAACTATATCAGGTAAGTGTATACCCGTTTTGTTTCGTTGTTTTGTAATAATACTAACTTTATTTGTATATCACTTTTCAATACAGGTAACAAAGTGCTTCACAACACAAAGTGCTTCACAAGTATGTCAGGTAAGTGTATAACCGTTTTCTTTCCACAGGTATAACAGGTAAGTATGTCAGGTAAGTGTAAGTGTATAAACGTTTTTTACCACAGCTATTGCAGGTAAGTATGTCAGGTAAGTGTATAACCGTTTTGTTTCCATGGTATATCAGGTAAGTTTGTCAGGTAAGTGTATAACCATTTTGTTTCCACAGGTATGTCAGGTAAGTATGGCAGGTAAGTGTAAATGTATGAACTTTTTTTACACAGCTATATCAGGTAAGTATGTCAGGTAAGTGTAAGTGTATAAACGTTTTTTACCACAACTATATCAGGTAAGTATGTCAGGTAAGTGTATACCCGTTTTGTTTCGTTGTTTTGTAATAATACTAACTTTATTTGTATATCACTTTTCAATACAGGTAACAAAGTGCTTCACAACACAAAGTGCTTCACAAGTATGTCAGGTAAGTGTATAACCGTTTTCTTTCCACAGGTATAACAGGTAAGTATGTCAGGTAAGTGTAAGTGTATAAACGTTTTTTACCACAGCTATGGCAGGTAAGTATGTCAGGTAAGTGTATAACCGTTTTGTTTCCATGGTATATCAGGTAAGTTTGTCAGGTAGGTAAGTGTATAACCATTTTGTTTCCACAGGTATGTCAGGTAAGTATGGCAGGTAAGTGTATACCCGTTTTGTTTCGTTGTTTTGTAATAATACTAACTTTATTTGTATATCACTTTTCAATACAGGTAACAAAGTGCTTCACAACACAAAGTGCTTCACAAGTATGCCAGGTAAGTGTATAACCGTTTTCTTTCCACAGGTATAACAGGTAAGTATTTCAGGTAAGTGTAAGTGTATAAACATTTTTTACCACAGCTATGGCAGGTAAGTATGTCAGGTAAGTGTATAACCGTTTTGTTTCCATGGTATATCAGGTAAGTTTGTCAGGTAAGTGTATAACCATTTTGTTTCCACAGGTATGTCAGGTAAGTATGGCAGGTAAGTGTAAATGTATGAACTTTTTTTACACAGCTATATCAGGTAAGTATGTCAGGTAAGTGTAAGTGTATAAACGTTTTTTACCACAACTATATCAGGTAAGTATGTCAGGTAAGTGTATACCCGTTTTGTTTCATTGTTTTGTAATAATACTAACTTTATTTGTATATCACTTTTCAATACAGGTAACAAAGTGCTTCACAACACAAAGTGCTTCACAAGTATGTCAGGTAAGTGTATAACCGTTTTCTTTCCACAGGTATAACAGGTAAGTATGTCAGGTAAGTGTAAGTGTATAAACGTTTTTTACCACAGCTATTGCAGGTAAGTATGTCAGGTAAGTGTATAACCGTTTTGTTTCCATGGTATATCAGGTAAGTTTGTCAGGTAAGTGTATAACCATTTTGTTTCCACAGGTATGTCAGGTAAGTATGGCAGGTAAGTGTAAATGTATGAACTTTTTTTACACAGCTATATCAGGTAAGTATGTCAGGTAAGTGTAAGTGTATAAACGTTTTTTACCACAACTATATCAGGTAAGTATGTCAGGTAAGTGTATACCCGTTTTGTTTCGTTGTTTTGTAATAATACTAACTTTATTTGTATATCACTTTTCAATACAGGTAACAAAGTGCTTCACAACACAAAGTTCTTCACAAGTATGTCAGGTAAGTGTATAAACGTTTTTTACCACAGCTATGGCAGGTAAGTATGTCAGGTAAGTGTATAACCGTTTTGTTTCCATGGTATATCAGGTAAGTTTGTCAGGTAAGTGTATAACCATTTTGTTTCCACAGGTATGTCAGTTAAGTATGGCAGGTAAGTGTAAATGTATGAACTTTTTTTACACAGCTATAGCAGGTATGTCAGGTAAGTGTAAGTATATAAACGTTTTTTACCACAACTATATCAGGTAAGTATGTTAGGTAAGTGTATAACCATTTTGTTTCGTTGTTTTGTAATAATACTAACTTTATTTGTATATCACTTTTCAAAACAGGTAACAAAGTGCTTCACAACACAAAGTGCTTCACAAGTATGTCAGGTAAGTGTATAACCGTTTTCTTTCCACAGGTATAACAGGTAAGTATGTCAGGTAAGTGTAAGTGTATAAACGTTTTTTACCACAGCTATATCAGGTAAGTATGTCAGGTAAGTGTATACCCGTTTTGTTTCGTTGTTTTTTAATAATACTAACTTTATTTGTATATCACTTTTCAATACAGGTAACAAAGTGCTTCACAACACAAAGTGCTTCACAAGTATGTCAGGTAAGTGTATAACCGTTTTCTTTCCACAGGTATAACAGGTAAGTATGTCAGGTAAGTGTAAGTGTATAAACGTTTTTTACCACAGCTATATCAGGTAAGTATGTCAGGTAAGTGTATACCCGTTTTGTTTCGTTGTTTTGTAATAATACTAACTTTATTTGTATATCACTTTTCAATACAGGTAAGAAAGTTCTTCACAACACAAAGTGCTTCACAAGTATGTCAGGTAAGTGTATAACCGTTTTCTTTCCACAGGTATAACAGGTAAGTATGTCAGGTAAGTGTAAGTGTATAAACGTTTTTTACCACAGCTATATCAGGTAAGTATGTCAGGTAAGTCTATACCCGTTTTGTTTTGTTGTTTTGTAATAATACTAACTTTATTTGTATATCACTTTTCAATACAGGTAACAAAGTGCTTCACAACACAAAGTGCTTCACAAGTATGCCAGGTAAGTGTATAACCGTTTAGTTTCCACAGGTATAACAGGTAAGTATGTCAGGTAAGTGTAAGTGTATAAACGTTTTTTACCACAGCTATGGCAGGTAAGTATGTCAGGTAAGTGTATAACCATTTTGTTTCCATGGTATATCAGGTAAGTTTGTCAGGTAAGTGTATAACCATTTTGTTTCCACAGGTATGTCAGGTAAGTATGGCAGGTAAGTGTAAATGTATATAAACGTTTTTTACCACGATTATATCAGGTAAGTATGTCAGTTAAGTGTATACCTGTTTTGTTTCTTTGTTTTGTAATAATACCAACTTTATATGTATATCACTTTTCAATACAGGTAACAAAGTGCTTCACAACACAAAGTTCTTCACAAGTATGTCAGGTAAGTGAATAAACGTTTTTTACCACAGCTATGGCAGGTAAGTATGTCAGGTAAGTGTATAACCGTTTTGTTTCCATGGTATATCAGGTAAGTTTGTCAGGTAAGTGTATAACCATTTTGTTTCCACAGGTATGTCAGGTAAGTATGGCAGGTAAGTGTAAATGTATGAACTTTTTTTATACAGCTATATCAGGTATGTCAGGTAAGTGTAAGTATATAAACGTTTTTTACCACAACTATATCAGGTAAGTATGTCAGGTAAGTGTATACCCATTTTGTTTCGTTGTTTTGTAATAATACTAACTTTATTTGTATATCACTTTTCGATACAGGTAACAAAGTGCTTCACAACACAAAGTGCTTCACAAGTATGTCAGGTAAGTGTATAACTGTTTTCTTTCCACAGGTATAACAGGTAAGTATGTCAGGTAAGTGTAAGTGTATAAACGTTTTTTACCACAGCTATGGCAGGTAAGTATGTCAGGTAAGTGTATAACCGTTTTGTTTCCATGGTATATCAGGTAAGTTTGTCAGGTAGGTAAGTGTATAACCATTTTGTTTCCACAGGTATGTCAGGTAAGTATGGCAGGTAAGTGTATACACGTTTTGTTTCGTTGTTTTGTAATAATACTAACTTTATTTGTATATCACTTTTCAATACAGGTAGCAAAGTGCTTCACAACACAAAGTGCTTCACAAGTATGCCAGGTAAGTGTATAACCGTTTTCTTTCCACAGGTATAACAGGTAAGTATATCAGGTAAGTGTAAGTGTATAAACGTTTTTTACCACAGCTATGGCAGGTAAGTATGTCAGGTAAGTGTATAACCGTTTTGTTTCGTTGTTTTGTAATAATACTAACTTTATTTGTATATCACTTTTCAATACAGGTAACACAGTGCTTCACAACACAAAGTGCTTCACAAGTATGTCAGGTAAGTGTATAACCGTTTTCTTTCCACAGGTATAACAGGTAAGTATGTCAGGTAAGTGTATACCCGTTTTGTTTCATTGTTTTGTAATAATACTAACTTTATTTGTATATCACTTTTCAATACAGGTAACAAAGTGCTTCACAACACAAAGTGCTTCACAAGTATGTCAGGTAAGTGTATAACCGTTTTCTTTCCACAGGTATAACAGGTAAGTATGTCAGGTAAGTGTATATCCCCGTTTTGTTTCGTTGTTTTGTAATAATACTAACTTTATTTGTATATCACTTTTCAATACAGGTAACAAAGTGCTTCACAACACAAAGTGCTTCACAAGTATGTCAGGTAAGTGTATAACCGTTTTCTTTCCACAGGTATAACAGGTAAGTATGTCAGGTAAGTGTATACCCGTTTTGTTTCGTTGTTTTGTAATAATACTAACTTTATTTGTACATCACTTTTCAATACAGGTAACAAAGTGCTTCACAACACAAAGTGCTTCACAAGTATGTCAGGTAAATGTATAACCGTTTTCTTTCCACAGGTATAACAGGTAACTATGTCAGGTAAGTGTAAGTGTATAAACGTTTTTTACCACAGCTATATCAGTTAAGTATGTCAGGTAAGTTTTTAAACCGTTTTGTTTTGTTGTTTTGTAATAATACTAACTTTATTTGTATATCACTTTTCAATACAGGTAACAAAGTGCTTCACAACACAAAGTGCTTCACAACACAAAGTGCTTCACAAGTATGCCAGGTAAGTGTATAACCGTTTAGTTTCCACACGTATAACAGGTAAGTATTTCAGGTAAATGTAAGTGTATAAACGTTTTTTACCACAGCTATGGCAGGTAAGTATGTCAGGTAAGTCTATACCCATTTTGTTTCGTTGTTTTATAATAATACTAACTTTATTTGTATATCACTTTTAAATACAGGTAACAAAGTGCTTCATAACACAAAGTGCTTCAGAAGTATGCCAGGTAAGTGCATAACCGTTTTCTTTCCACAGGTATAACAGGTAAGTATTTCAGTTAAGTGTAAGTGTATAAACGTTTTTTACCACAGCTATGGCAGGTAAGTATGTCAGGTAAGTGTATAACCGTTTTGTTTTCCATGGTATATCAGGTAAGTTTGTCAGGTAAGTGTATAACCATTTTGTTTCGTTGTTTTGTAATAATACTAACTTTATTTGTATATCACTTTTCAATACAGGTAACAAAGTGCTTCACAACACAAAGTGCTTCACAAGTATGTCAGGTAAATGTATAACCGTTTTCTTTCCACAGGTATAACAGGTAACTATGTCAGGTAAGTGTAAGTGTATAAACGTTTTTTACCACAGCTATATCAGTTAAGTATGTCAGGTAAGTTTTTAAACCGTTTTGTTTTGTTGTTTTGTAATAATACTAACTTTATTTGTATATCACTTTTCAATACAGGTAACAAAGTGCTTCACAACACAAAGTGCTTCACAAGTATGTCAGGTAAGTGTATAACCGTTTCATTTCCACAGGTATAACAGGTAAGTATGTCAGGTAAGTGTATACCTGTTTTGTTTCGTTGTTTTGTAATAATACTAACTTTATTTGTATATCACTTTTCAATACAGGTAACAAAGTGCTTCACAACACAAAGTGCTTCACAAGTATGCCAGGTAAGTGTATAACCGTTTAGTTTCCACAGGTATAACAGGTAAGTATTTCAGGTAAGTGTAAGTGTATAAACGTTTTTTACCACAGCTATGGCAGGTAAGTATGTCAGGTAAGTGTATAACCATTTAGTTTCCATGGTATATCAGGTAAGTTTGTCAGGTAAGTGTATAACCATTTTGTTTCCACAGGTATGTCAGGTAAGTATGGCAGGTAAGTGTAAATGTATGAACTTTTTTTACACAACTATATCAGGTAAGTATGTCAGGTAAGTGTAAGTATATAAACGTTTTTTACCACAATTATATCAGGTAAGTATGTCAGGTAAGTGTATACCTGTTTTGTTTCGTTGTTTTGTAATAATACCAACTTTATTTGTATATCAATTTTCAATACAGGTAACAAAGTGCTTCACAACACAAAGTGCTTCACAAGTATGTCAGGTAAGTGTATAACCGTTTTCTTTCCACAGGTATAACAGGTAAGTATGTCAGGTAAGTGTATACCTGTTTTGTTTCGTTGTTTTGTAATAATACTAACTTTATTTGTATATCACTTTTCAATACAGGTAACAAAGTGCTTCACAACACAAAGTGCTTCACAAGTATGCCAGGTAAGTGTATAACCGTTTAGTTTCCACAGGTATAACAGGTAAGTATTTCAGGTAAGTGTAAGTGTATAAACGTTTTTTACCACAGCTATGGCAGGTAAGTATGTCAGGTAAGTGTATAACCATTTAGTTTCCATGGTATATCAGGTAAGTTTGTCAGGTAAGTGTATAACCATTTTGTTTCCACAGGTATGTCAGGTAAGTATGGCAGGTAAGTGTAAATGTATGAACTTTTTTTACACAACTATATCAGGTAAGTATGTCAGGTAAGTGTAAGTATATAAACGTTTTTTACCACAATTATATCAGGTAAGTATGTCAGGTAAGTGTATACCTGTTTTGTTTCGTTGTTTTGTAATAATACCAACTTTATTTGTATATCAATTTTCAATACAGGTAACAAAGTGCTTCACAACACAAAGTGCTTCACAAGTATGTCAGGTAAGTGTATAACCGTTTTCTTTCCACAGGTATAACAGGTAAGTATGTCAGGTAAGTGTATACCTGTTTTGTTTCGTTGTTTTGTAATAATACTAACTTTATTTGTATATCACTTTTCAATACAGGTAACAAAGTGCTTCACAACACAAAGTGCTTCAGAAGTATGCCAGGTAAGTGCATAACCGTTTTCTTTCCACAGGTATAACGGGTAAGTATTTCAGATAAGTGTAAGTGTATAAACGTTTTTTACCACAGCTATGGCAGGTAAGTATGTCAGGTAAGTGTATAACCGTTTTGTTTCCATGGCATATCAGGTAAGTTTGTCAGGTAAGTGTATAACCATTTTGTTTCCACAGGTATGTCAGGTAAGTATGGCAGGTAAGTGTATACCCGTTTTGTTTTGTTGTTTTGTAATAATACTAACTTTATTTGTATTTCACTTTTCAATACAGGTAACAAAGTGCTTCACAACACAAAGTGCTTCACAAGTATGCCAGGTAAGTGTATAACCGTTTTCTTTCCACAGGTATAACAGGTAAGTATTTCAGGTAAGTGTAAGTATATAAACATTTTTTACCACAGCTATGGCAGGTAAGTATGTCAGGTAAGTGTATAACCGTTTTGTTTCCATGGTATATGAGGTAAGTTTGTCAGGTAAGTGTATAACCATTTTGTTTCCACAGGTATGTCAGGTAAGTATGGCAGGTAAGTGTAAATGTATGAACTTTTTTTACACAGCTATATCAGGTAAGTATGTCAGGTAAGTGTAAGTATATAAACGTTTTTTACCACAACTATATCAGGTAAGTATGTCAGGTAAGTGTATACCCGTTTTGTTTCGTTGTTTTGTAATAATACTAACTTTATTTGTATATCACTTTTCAATACAGGTAACAAAGTGCTTCACAACACAAAGTGCTTCACAAGTATGTCAGGTAAGTGTATAACCGTTTTCTTTCCACAGGTATAACAGGTAAGTATGTCAGGTAAGTGTAAGTGTATAAACGTTTTTTACCACAGCTATGGCAGGTAAGTATGTCAGGTAAGTGTATAACCGTTTTGTTTCCATGGTATATCAGGTAAGTTTGTCAGGTAGGTAAGTGTATAACCATTTTGTTTCCACAGGTATGTCAGGTAAGTATGGCAGGTAAGTGTATACCCGTTTTGTTTCGTTGTTTTGTAATAATACTAACTTTATTTGTATATCACTTTTCAATACAGGTAACAAAGTGCTTCACAACACAAAGTGCTTCACAAGTATGCCAGGTAAGTGTATAACCGTTTTCTTTCCACAGGTATAACAGGTAAGTATTTCAGGTAAGTGTAAGTGTATAAACATTTTTTACCACAGCTATGGCAGGTAAGTATGTCAGGTAAGTGTATAACCGTTTTGTTTCCATGGTATATCAGGTAAGTTTGTCAGGTAAGTGTATAACCATTTTGTTTCCACAGGTATGTCAGGTAAGTATGGCAGGTAAGTGTAAATGTATGAACTTTTTTTACACAGCTATATCAGGTAAGTATGTCAGGTAAGTGTAAGTGTATAAACGTTTTTTACCACAACTATATCAGGTAAGTGTATACCCGTTTTGTTTCGTTGTTTTGTAATAATACTAACTTTATTTGTATATCACTTTTCAATACAGGTAACAAAGTGCTTCACAACACAAAGTGCTTCACAAGTATGTCAGGTAAGTGTATAACCGTTTTCTTTCCACAGGTATAACAGGTAAGTATGTCAGGTAAGTGTAAGTGTATAAACGTTTTTTACCACAGCTATTGCAGGTAAGTATGTCAGGTAAGTGTATAACCGTTTTGTTTCCATGGTATATCAGGTAAGTTTGTCAGGTAAGTGTATAACCATTTTGTTTCCACAGGTATGTCAGGTAAGTATGGCAGGTAAGTGTAAATGTATGAACTTTTTTTACACAGCTATATCAGGTAAGTATGTCAGGTAAGTGTAAGTGTATAAACGTTTTTTACCACAACTATATCAGGTAAGTATGTCAGGTAAGTGTATACCCGTTTTGTTTCGTTGTTTTGTAATAATACTAACTTTATTTGTATATCACTTTTCAATACAGGTAACAAAGTGCTTCACAACACAAAGTGCTTCACAAGTATGTCAGGTAAGTGTATAACCGTTTTCTTTCCACAGGTATAACAGGTAAGTATGTCAGGTAAGTGTAAGTGTATAAACGTTTTTTACCACAGCTATGGCAGGTAAGTATGTCAGGTAAGTGTATAACCGTTTTGTTTCCATGGTATATCAGGTAAGTTTGTCAGGTAGGTAAGTGTATAACCATTTTGTTTCCACAGGTATGTCAGGTAAGTATGGCAGGTAAGTGTATACCCGTTTTGTTTCGTTGTTTTGTAATAATACTAACTTTATTTGTATATCACTTTTCAATACAGGTAACAAAGTGCTTCACAACACAAAGTGCTTCACAAGTATGCCAGGTAAGTGTATAACCGTTTTCTTTCCACAGGTATAACAGGTAAGTATTTCAGGTAAGTGTAAGTGTATAAACATTTTTTACCACAGCTATGGCAGGTAAGTATGTCAGGTAAGTGTATAACCGTTTTGTTTCCATGGTATATCAGGTAAGTTTGTCAGGTAAGTGTATAACCATTTTGTTTCCACAGGTATGTCAGGTAAGTATGGCAGGTAAGTGTAAATGTATGAACTTTTTTTACACAGCTATATCAGGTAAGTATGTCAGGTAAGTGTAAGTGTATAAACGTTTTTTACCACAACTATATCAGGTAAGTATGTCAGGTAAGTGTATACCCGTTTTGTTTCATTGTTTTGTAATAATACTAACTTTATTTGTATATCACTTTTCAATACAGGTAACAAAGTGCTTCACAACACAAAGTGCTTCACAAGTATGTCAGGTAAGTGTATAACCGTTTTCTTTCCACAGGTATAACAGGTAAGTATGTCAGGTAAGTGTAAGTGTATAAACGTTTTTTACCACAGCTATTGCAGGTAAGTATGTCAGGTAAGTGTATAACCGTTTTGTTTCCATGGTATATCAGGTAAGTTTGTCAGGTAAGTGTATAACCATTTTGTTTCCACAGGTATGTCAGGTAAGTATGGCAGGTAAGTGTAAATGTATGAACTTTTTTTACACAGCTATATCAGGTAAGTATGTCAGGTAAGTGTAAGTGTATAAACGTTTTTTACCACAACTATATCAGGTAAGTATGTCAGGTAAGTGTATACCCGTTTTGTTTCGTTGTTTTGTAATAATACTAACTTTATTTGTATATCACTTTTCAATACAGGTAACAAAGTGCTTCACAACACAAAGTTCTTCACAAGTATGTCAGGTAAGTGTATAAACGTTTTTTACCACAGCTATGGCAGGTAAGTATGTCAGGTAAGTGTATAACCGTTTTGTTTCCATGGTATATCAGGTAAGTTTGTCAGGTAAGTGTATAACCATTTTGTTTCCACAGGTATGTCAGTTAAGTATGGCAGGTAAGTGTAAATGTATGAACTTTTTTTACACAGCTATAGCAGGTATGTCAGGTAAGTGTAAGTATATAAACGTTTTTTACCACAACTATATCAGGTAAGTATGTCAGGTAAGTGTATAACCATTTTGTTTCGTTGTTTTGTAATAATACTAACTTTATTTGTATATCACTTTTCAAAACAGGTAACAAAGTGCTTCACAACACAAAGTGCTTCACAAGTATGTCAGGTAAGTGTATAACCGTTTTCTTTCCACAGGTATAACAGGTAAGTATGTCAGGTAAGTGTAAGTGTATAAACGTTTTTTACCACAGCTATATCAGGTAAGTATGTCAGGTAAGTGTATACCCGTTTTGTTTCGTTGTTTTTTAATAATACTAACTTTATTTGTATATCACTTTTCAATACAGGTAACAAAGTGCTTCACAACACAAAGTGCTTCACAAGTATGTCAGGTAAGTGTATAACCGTTTTCTTTCCACAGGTATAACAGGTAAGTATGTCAGGTAAGTGTAAGTGTATAAACGTTTTTTACCACAGCTATATCAGGTAAGTATGTCAGGTAAGTGTATACCCGTTTTGTTTCGTTGTTTTGTAATAATACTAACTTTATTTGTATATCACTTTTCAATACAGGTAAGAAAGTTCTTCACAACACAAAGTGCTTCACAAGTATGTCAGGTAAGTGTATAACCGTTTTCTTTCCACAGGTATAACAGGTAAGTATGTCAGGTAAGTGTAAGTGTATAAACGTTTTTTACCACAGCTATGGCAGGTAAGTATGTCAGGTAAGTGTATAACCGTTTTGTTTCCATGGTATATCAGGTAAGTTTGTCAGGTAGGTAAGTGTATAACCATTTTGTTTCCACAGGTATGTCAGGTAAGTATGGCAGGTAAGTGTATACACGTTTTGTTTCGTTGTTTTGTAATAATACTAACTTTATTTGTATATCACTTTTCAATACAGGTAGCAAAGTGCTTCACAACACAAAGTGCTTCACAAGTATGCCAGGTAAGTGTATAACCGTTTTCTTTCCACAGGTATAACAGGTAAGTATATCAGGTAAGTGTAAGTGTATAAACGTTTTTTACCACAGCTATGGCAGGTAAGTATGTCAGGTAAGTGTATAACCGTTTTGTTTCGTTGTTTTGTAATAATACTAACTTTATTTGTATATCACTTTTCAATACAGGTAACACAGTGCTTCACAACACAAAGTGCTTCACAAGTATGTCAGGTAAGTGTATAACCGTTTTCTTTCCACAGGTATAACAGGTAAGTATGTCAGGTAAGTGTATACCCGTTTTGTTTCATTGTTTTGTAATAATACTAACTTTATTTGTATATCACTTTTCAATACAGGTAACAAAGTGCTTCACAACACAAAGTGCTTCACAAGTATGTCAGGTAAGTGTATAACCGTTTTCTTTCCACAGGTATAACAGGTAAGTATGTCAGGTAAGTGTATATCCCCGTTTTGTTTCGTTGTTTTGTAATAATACTAACTTTATTTGTATATCACTTTTCAATACAGGTAACAAAGTGCTTCACAACACAAAGTGCTTCACAAGTATGTCAGGTAAGTGTATAACCGTTTTCTTTCCACAGGTATAACAGGTAAGTATGTCAGGTAAGTGTATACCCGTTTTGTTTCGTTGTTTTGTAATAATACTAACTTTATTTGTACATCACTTTTCAATACAGGTAACAAAGTGCTTCACAACACAAAGTGCTTCACAAGTATGTCAGGTAAATGTATAACCGTTTTCTTTCCACAGGTATAACAGGTAACTATGTCAGGTAAGTGTAAGTGTATAAACGTTTTTTACCACAGCTATATCAGTTAAGTATGTCAGGTAAGTTTTTAAACCGTTTTGTTTTGTTGTTTTGTAATAATACTAACTTTATTTGTATATCACTTTTCAATACAGGTAACAAAGTGCTTCACAACACAAAGTGCTTCACAACACAAAGTGCTTCACAAGTATGCCAGGTAAGTGTATAACCGTTTAGTTTCCACACGTATAACAGGTAAGTATTTCAGGTAAATGTAAGTGTATAAACGTTTTTTACCACAGCTATGGCAGGTAAGTATGTCAGGTAAGTCTATACCCATTTTGTTTCGTTGTTTTATAATAATACTAACTTTATTTGTATATCACTTTTAAATACAGGTAACAAAGTGCTTCATAACACAAAGTGCTTCAGAAGTATGCCAGGTAAGTGCATAACCGTTTTCTTTCCACAGGTATAACAGGTAAGTATTTCAGTTAAGTGTAAGTGTATAAACGTTTTTTACCACAGCTATGGCAGGTAAGTATGTCAGGTAAGTGTATAACCGTTTTGTTTTCCATGGTATATCAGGTAAGTTTGTCAGGTAAGTGTATAACCATTTTGTTTCGTTGTTTTGTAATAATACTAACTTTATTTGTATATCACTTTTCAATACAGGTAACAAAGTGCTTCACAACACAAAGTGCTTCACAAGTATGTCAGGTAAATGTATAACCGTTTTCTTTCCACAGGTATAACAGGTAACTATGTCAGGTAAGTGTAAGTGTATAAACGTTTTTTACCACAGCTATATCAGTTAAGTATGTCAGGTAAGTTTTTAAACCGTTTTGTTTTGTTGTTTTGTAATAATACTAACTTTATTTGTATATCACTTTTCAATACAGGTAACAAAGTGCTTCACAACACAAAGTGCTTCACAAGTATGTCAGGTAAGTGTATAACCGTTTCATTTCCACAGGTATAACAGGTAAGTATGTCAGGTAAGTGTATACCTGTTTTGTTTCGTTGTTTTGTAATAATACTAACTTTATTTGTATATCACTTTTCAATACAGGTAACAAAGTGCTTCACAACACAAAGTGCTTCACAAGTATGCCAGGTAAGTGTATAACCGTTTAGTTTCCACAGGTATAACAGGTAAGTA
Source organism: Centroberyx gerrardi (assembly GCF_048128805.1). Classification (NCBI taxonomy): domain Eukaryota; kingdom Metazoa; phylum Chordata; class Actinopteri; order Beryciformes; family Berycidae; genus Centroberyx; species Centroberyx gerrardi. The sequence goes on along the minus strand of NC_136006.1, from coordinate 28,477,057 downwards.
TTTCAGGTAAGTGTAAGTGTATAAACGTTTTTTACCACAGCTATGGCAGGTAAGTATGTCAGGTAAGTGTATAACCATTTAGTTTCCATGGTATATCAGGTAAGTTTGTCAGGTAAGTGTATAACCATTTTGTTTCCACAGGTATGTCAGGTAAGTATGGCAGGTAAGTGTAAATGTATGAACTTTTTTTACACAACTATATCAGGTAAGTATGTCAGGTAAGTGTAAGTATATAAACGTTTTTTACCACAATTATATCAGGTAAGTATGTCAGGTAAGTGTATACCTGTTTTGTTTCGTTGTTTTGTAATAATACCAACTTTATTTGTATATCAATTTTCAATACAGGTAACAAAGTGCTTCACAACACAAAGTGCTTCACAAGTATGTCAGGTAAGTGTATAACCGTTTTCTTTCCACAGGTATAACAGGTAAGTATGTCAGGTAAGTGTATACCTGTTTTGTTTCGTTGTTTTGTAATAATACTAACTTTATTTGTATATCACTTTTCAATACAGGTAACAAAGTGCTTCACAACACAAAGTGCTTCACAAGTATGCCAGGTAAGTGTATAACCGTTTAGTTTCCACAGGTATAACAGGTAAGTATTTCAGGTAAGTGTAAGTGTATAAACGTTTTTTACCACAGCTATGGCAGGTAAGTATGTCAGGTAAGTGTATAACCATTTAGTTTCCATGGTATATCAGGTAAGTTTGTCAGGTAAGTGTATAACCATTTTGTTTCCACAGGTATGTCAGGTAAGTATGGCAGGTAAGTGTAAATGTATGAACTTTTTTTACACAACTATATCAGGTAAGTATGTCAGGTAAGTGTAAGTATATAAACGTTTTTTACCACAATTATATCAGGTAAGTATGTCAGGTAAGTGTATACCTGTTTTGTTTCGTTGTTTTGTAATAATACCAACTTTATTTGTATATCAATTTTCAATACAGGTAACAAAGTGCTTCACAACACAAAGTGCTTCACAAGTATGTCAGGTAAGTGTATAACCGTTTTCTTTCCACAGGTATAACAGGTAAGTATGTCAGGTAAGTGTATACCTGTTTTGTTTCGTTGTTTTGTAATAATACTAACTTTATTTGTATATCACTTTTCAATACAGGTAACAAAGTGCTTCACAACACAAAGTGCTTCAGAAGTATGCCAGGTAAGTGCATAACCGTTTTCTTTCCACAGGTATAACGGGTAAGTATTTCAGATAAGTGTAAGTGTATAAACGTTTTTTACCACAGCTATGGCAGGTAAGTATGTCAGGTAAGTGTATAACCGTTTTGTTTCCATGGCATATCAGGTAAGTTTGTCAGGTAAGTGTATAACCATTTTGTTTCCACAGGTATGTCAGGTAAGTATGGCAGGTAAGTGTATACCCGTTTTGTTTTGTTGTTTTGTAATAATACTAACTTTATTTGTATTTCACTTTTCAATACAGGTAACAAAGTGCTTCACAACACAAAGTGCTTCACAAGTATGCCAGGTAAGTGTATAACCGTTTTCTTTCCACAGGTATAACAGGTAAGTATTTCAGGTAAGTGTAAGTATATAAACATTTTTTACCACAGCTATGGCAGGTAAGTATGTCAGGTAAGTGTATAACCGTTTTGTTTCCATGGTATATGAGGTAAGTTTGTCAGGTAAGTGTATAACCATTTTGTTTCCACAGGTATGTCAGGTAAGTATGGCAGGTAAGTGTAAATGTATGAACTTTTTTTACACAGCTATATCAGGTAAGTATGTCAGGTAAGTGTAAGTATATAAACGTTTTTTACCACAACTATATCAGGTAAGTATGTCAGGTAAGTGTATACCCGTTTTGTTTCGTTGTTTTGTAATAATACTAACTTTATTTGTATATCACTTTTCAATACAGGTAACAAAGTGCTTCACAACACAAAGTGCTTCACAAGTATGTCAGGTAAGTGTATAACCGTTTTCTTTCCACAGGTATAACAGGTAAGTATGTCAGGTAAGTGTAAGTGTATAAACGTTTTTTACCACAGCTATGGCAGGTAAGTATGTTAGGTAAGTGTATAACCGTTTTGTTTCCATGGTATATCAGGTAAGTTTGTCAGGTAGGTAAGTGTATAACCATTTTGTTTCCACAGGTATGTCAGGTAAGTATGGCAGGTAAGTGTATACCCGTTTTGTTTCGTTGTTTTGTAATAATACTAACTTTATTTGTATATCACTTTTCAATACAGGTAACAAAGTGCTTCACAAAACAAAGTGCTTCACAAGTATGCCAGGTAAGTGTATAACCGTTTTCTTTCCACAAGTATAACAGGTAAGTATTTCAGGTAAGTGTAAGTGTATAAACATTTTTTACCACAGCTATGGCAGGTAAGTATGTCAGGTAAGTGTATAACCGTTTTGTTTCCATGGTATATCAGGTAAGTTTGTCAGGTAAGTGTATAACCATTTTGTTTCCACAGGTATGTCAGGTAAGTATGGCAGGTAAGTGTAAATGTATGAACTTTTTTTACACAGCTATATCAGGTAAGTATGTCAGGTAAGTGTAAGTGTAGAAACGTTTTTTACCACAACTATATCAGGTAAGTATGTCAGGTAAGTGTATACCCGTTTTGTTTCGTTGTTTTGTAATAATACTAACTTTATTTGTATATCACTTTTCAATACAGGTAACAAAGTGCTTCACAACACAAAGTGCTTCACAAGTATGTCAGGTAAGTGTATAACCGTTTTCTTTCCACAGGTATAACAGGTAAGTATGTCAGGTAAGTGTAAGTGTATGAACGTTTTTTACCACAGCTATGGCAGGTAAGTATGTCAGGTAAGTGTATAACCATTTTGTTTCCACAGGTATGTCAGGTAAATATGGCAGGTAAGTGTAAATGTATGAACTTTTTTTACACAGCTATATCAGGTAAGTATGTCAGGTAAGTGTAAGTATATAAACGTTTTTTATCACAACTATATCAGGTAAGTATGTCAGTTAAGTGTATACCCGTTTTGTTTCATTGTTTTGTAATAATACTAACTTTATTTGTATATCACTTTTCAATACAGGTAACAAAGTGCTTCACAACACAAAGTGCTTCACAAGTATGTCAGGTAAGTTTATAACCATTTTCTTTCCACAGGTATAACAGGTAAGTATTTCAGGTAAGTGTAAGTGTATAAAGGTTTTTTACCACAGCTATGGCAGGTAAGTTTGTCAGGTAAGTGTATAACCATTTTGTTTCCACAGGTATGTCAGGTAAGTATGGCAGGTAAGTGTAAATGTATGAACTTTTTTTACACAACTATATCAGGTAAGTATGTCAGGTAAGTGTAAGTATATAAACGTTTTTTACCACAATTATATCAGGTAAGTATGTCAGGTAAGTGTATACCTGTTTTGTTTCGTTGTTTTGTAATAATACTAACTTTATTTGTATATCACTTTTCAATACAGGTAACAAAGTGCTTCACAACACAAAGTGCTTCAGAAGTATACCAGGTAAGTGCATAACCGTTTTCTTTCCACAGGTATAACGGGTAAGTATTTCAGATAAGTGTAAGTGTATAAACGTTTTTTACCACAGCTATGGCAGGTAAGTATGTCAGGTAAGTGTATAACCGTTTTGTTTCCATGGCATATCAGGTAAGTTTGTCAGGTAAGTGTATAACCATTTTGTTTCCACAGGTATGTCAGGTAAGTATGGCAGGTAAGTGTATACCCGTTTTGTTTTGTTGTTTTGTAATAATACTAACTTTATTTGTATTTCACTTTTCAATACAGGTAACAAAGTGCTTCACAACACAAAGTGCTTCACAAGTATGCCAGGTAAGTGTATAACCGTTTTCTTTCCACAGGTATAACAGGTAAGTATTTCAGGTAAGTGTAAGTGTATAAACATTTTTTACCACAGCTATGGCAGGTAAGTATGTCAGGTAAGTGTATAACCGTTTTGTTTCCATGGTATATGAGGTAAGTTTGTCAGGTAAGTGTATAACCATTTTGTTTCCACAGGTATGTCAGGTAAGTATGGCAGGTAAGTGTAAATGTATGAACTTTTTTTACACAGCTATATCAGGTAAGTATGTCAGGTAAGTGTAAGTGTATAAACGTTTTTTACCACAACTATATCAGGTAAGTATGTCAGGTAAGTGTATACCCGTTTTGTTTCGTTGTTTTGTAATAATACTAACTTTATTTGTATATCACTTTTCAATACAGGTAACAAAGTGCTTCACAACACAAAGTGCTTCACAAGTATGTCAGGTAAGTGTATAACCGTTTTCTTTCCACAGGTATAACAGGTAAGTATGTCAGGTAAGTGTAAGTGTATAAACGTTTTTTACCACAGCTATGGCAGGTAAGTATGTTAGGTAAGTGTATAACCGTTTTGTTTCCATGGTATATCAGGTAAGTTTGTCAGGTAGGTAAGTGTATAACCATTTTGTTTCCACAGGTATGTCAGGTAAGTATGGCAGGTAAGTGTATACCCGTTTTGTTTCGTTGTTTTGTAATAATACTAACTTTATTTGTATATCACTTTTCAATACAGGTAACAAAGTGCTTCACAACACAAAGTGCTTCACAAGTATGCCAGGTAAGTGTATAACCGTTTTCTTTCCACAGGTATAACAGGTAAGTATTTCAGGTAAGTGTAAGTGTATAAACATTTTTTACCACAGCTATGGCAGGTAAGTATGTCAGGTAAGTGTATAACCGTTTTGTTTCCATGGTATATCAGGTAAGTTTGTCAGGTAAGTGTATAACCATTTTGTTTCCACAGGTATGTCAGGTAAGTATGGCAGGTAAGTGTAAATGTATGAACTTTTTTTACACAGCTATATCAGGTAAGTATGTCAGGTAAGTGTAAGTGTAGAAACGTTTTTTACCACAACTATATCAGGTAAGTATGTCAGGTAAGTGTATACCCGTTTTGTTTCGTTGTTTTGTAATAATACTAACTTTATTTGTATATCACTTTTCAATACAGGTAACAAAGTGCTTCACAACACAAAGTGCTTCACAAGTATGTCAGGTAAGTGTATAACCGTTTTCTTTCCACAGGTATAACAGGTAAGTATGTCAGGTAAGTGTAAGTGTATGAACGTTTTTTACCACAGCTATGGCAGGTAAGTATGTCAGGTAAGTGTATAACCATTTTGTTTCCACAGGTATGTCAGGTAAATATGGCAGGTAAGTGTAAATGTATGAACTTTTTTTACACAGCTATATCAGGTAAGTATGTCAGGTAAGTGTAAGTATATAAACGTTTTTTATCACAACTATATCAGGTAAGTATGTCAGTTAAGTGTATACCCGTTTTGTTTCATTGTTTTGTAATAATACTAACTTTATTTGTATATCACTTTTCAATACAGGTAACAAAGTGCTTCACAACACAAAGTGCTTCACAAGTATGTCAGGTAAGTTTATAACCATTTTCTTTCCACAGGTATAACAGGTAAGTATTTCAGGTAAGTGTAAGTGTATAAAGGTTTTTTACCACAGCTATGGCAGGTAAGTTTGTCAGGTAAGTGTATAACCATTTTGTTTCCACAGGTATGTCAGGTAAGTATGGCAGGTAAGTGTAAATGTATGAACTTTTTTTACACAACTATATCAGGTAAGTATGTCAGGTAAGTGTAAGTATATAAACGTTTTTTACCACAATTATATCAGGTAAGTATGTCAGGTAAGTGTATACCTGTTTTGTTTCGTTGTTTTGTAATAATACCAACTTTATTTGTATATCAATTTTCAATACAGGTAACAAAGTGCTTCACAACACAAAGTGCTTCACAAGTATGTCAGGTAAGTGTATAACCGTTTTCTTTCCACAGGTATAACAGGTAAGTATGTCAGGTAAGTGTATACCTGTTTTGTTTCGTTGTTTTGTAATAATACTAACTTTATTTGTATATCACTTTTCAATACAGGTAACAAAGTGCTTCACAACACAAAGTGCTTCAGAAGTATACCAGGTAAGTGCATAACCGTTTTCTTTCCACAGGTATAACGGGTAAGTATTTCAGATAAGTGTAAGTGTATAAACGTTTTTTACCACAGCTATGGCAGGTAAGTATGTCAGGTAAGTGTATAACCGTTTTGTTTCCATGGCATATCAGGTAAGTTTGTCAGGTAAGTGTATAACCATTTTGTTTCCACAGGTATGTCAGGTAAGTATGGCAGGTAAGTGTATACCCGTTTTGTTTTGTTGTTTTGTAATAATACTAACTTTATTTGTATTTCACTTTTCAATACAGGTAACAAAGTGCTTCACAACACAAAGTGCTTCACAAGTATGCCAGGTAAGTGTATAACCGTTTTCTTTCCACAGGTATAACAGGTAAGTATTTCAGGTAAGTGTAAGTGTATAAACATTTTTTACCACAGCTATGGCAGGTAAGTATGTCAGGTAAGTGTATAACCGTTTTGTTTCCATGGTATATGAGGTAAGTTTGTCAGGTAAGTGTATAACCATTTTGTTTCCACAGGTATGTCAGGTAAGTATGGCAGGTAAGTGTAAATGTATGAACTTTTTTTACACAGCTATATCAGGTAAGTATGTCAGGTAAGTGTAAGTATATAAACGTTTTTTACCACAACTATATCAGGTAAGTATGTCAGGTAAGTGTATACCCGTTTTGTTTCGTTGTTTTGTAATAATACTAACTTTATTTGTATATCACTTTTCAATACAGGTAACAAAGTGCTTCACAACACAAAGTGCTTCACAAGTATGTCAGGTAAGTGTATAACCGTTTTCTTTCCACAGGTATAACAGGTAAGTATGTCAGGTAAGTGTAAGTGTATAAACGTTTTTTACCACAGCTATGGCAGGTAAGTATGTTAGGTAAGTGTATAACCGTTTTGTTTCCATGGTATATCAGGTAAGTTTGTCAGGTAGGTAAGTGTATAACCATTTTGTTTCCACAGGTATGTCAGGTAAGTATGGCAGGTAAGTGTATACCCGTTTTGTTTCGTTGTTTTGTAATAATACTAACTTTATTTGTATATCACTTTTCAATACAGGTAACAAAGTGCTTCACAACACAAAGTGCTTCACAAGTATGCCAGGTAAGTGTATAACCGTTTTCTTTCCACAAGTATAACAGGTAAGTATTTCAGGTAAGTGTAAGTGTATAAACATTTTTTACCACAGCTATGGCAGGTAAGTATGTCAGGTAAGTGTATAACCGTTTTGTTTCCATGGTATATCAGGTAAGTTTGTCAGGTAAGTGTATAACCATTTTGTTTCCACAGGTATGTCAGGTAAGTATGGCAGGTAAGTGTAAATGTATGAACTTTTTTTACACAGCTATATCAGGTAAGTATGTCAGGTAAGTGTAAGTGTAGAAACGTTTTTTACCACAACTATATCAGGTAAGTATGTCAGGTAAGTGTATACCCGTTTTGTTTCGTTGTTTTGTAATAATACTAACTTTATTTGTATATCACTTTTCAATACAGGTAACAAAGTGCTTCACAACACAAAGTGCTTCACAAGTATGTCAGGTAAGTGTATAACCGTTTTCTTTCCACAGGTATAACAGGTAAGTATGTCAGGTAAGTGTAAGTGTATGAACGTTTTTTACCACAGCTATGGCAGGTAAGTATGTCAGGTAAGTGTATAACCATTTTGTTTCCACAGGTATGTCAGGTAAATATGGCAGGTAAGTGTAAATGTATGAACTTTTTTTACACAGCTATATCAGGTAAGTATGTCAGGTAAGTGTAAGTATATAAACGTTTTTTATCACAACTATATCAGGTAAGTATGTCAGTTAAGTGTATACCCGTTTTGTTTCATTGTTTTGTAATAATACTAACTTTATTTGTATATCACTTTTCAATACAGGTAACAAAGTGCTTCACAACACAAAGTGCTTCACAAGTATGTCAGGTAAGTTTATAACCATTTTCTTTCCACAGGTATAACAGGTAAGTATTTCAGGTAAATGTAAGTGTATAAAGGTTTTTTACCACAGCTATGGCAGGTAAGTTTGTCAGGTAAGTGTATAACCATTTTGTTTCCACAGGTATGTCAGGTAAGTATGGCAGGTAAGTGTAAATGTATGAACTTTTTTTACACAGCTATATCACGTAAGTATGTCAGGTAAGTGTAAATGTATGAACTTTTTTTACACAGCTATATCACGTAAGTATGTCAGGTAAGTGTAAGTATATAAACGTTTTTTACCACAACTATATCAGGTAAGTATGTCAGGTAAGTGTATACCCATTTTGTTTCGTTGTTTTGTAATAATACTAACTTTATTTGTATATCACTTTTCAATACAGGTAACAAAGTGCTTCACAACACAAAGTGCTTCACAAGTATGCCAGGTAAGTGTATAACCATTTTCTTTCCACAGGTATAACAGTTAAGTATTTCAGGTAAGTGTAAGTGTATAAACGTTTTTTACCACAGCTATGGCAGGTAAGTATGTCAGGTAAGTGTATAACAGTTTTGTTTCCATGGTATATCAGGTAAGTTTGTCAGGTAAGTGTATAACCATTTTGTTTCCACAGGTATGTCAGGTAAGTATGGCAGGTAAGTGTATACCCGTTTTGTTTCGTTGTTTTGTAATAATACTAACTTTATTTGTATATCACTTTTCAATACAGGTAACAAAGTGCTTCACAACACAAAGTGCTTCACAAGTATGCCAGGTAAGTGTATAACCGTTTTCTTTCCACAGGTATAACAGGTAAGTATTTCAGGTAAGTGTAAGTGTATAAAGGTTTTTTACCACAGCTATGGCAGGTAAGTATGTCAGGTAAGTGTATAACCGTTTTGTTTCCATGGTATATCAGGTAAGTTTGTCAGGTAAGTGTATAACCATTTTGTTTCCACAGGTATGTCAGGTAAGTATGGCAGGTAAGTATAAATGTATGAACTTTTTTTACACAGCTATATCAGGTAAGTATGTCAGGTAAGTGTAAGTATATAAACGTTTTTTACCACAACTATATCAGGTAAGTATGTCAGGTAAGTGTATACCCGTTTTGTTTCGTTGTTTTGTAATAATACTAACTTTATTTGTATATCACTTTTCAATACAGGTAACAAAGTGCTTCACAACACAAAGTGCTTCAAATGTATGCCAAGTAAGTGTATAACCGTTTTCTTTCCACAGGTATAACAGGTAAGTATGTCAGGTAAGTGTATACCCGTTTTGTTTCATTGTTTTGTAATAATACTAACTTTATTTGTATATCACTTTTCAATACAGGTAACAAAGTGCTTCACAACACAAAGTGCTTCACAAGTATGTCAGGTAAGTGTATAACCGTTTTCTTTCCACAGGTATAACAGGTAAGTATGTCAGGTAAGTGTAAGTGTATAAACGTTTTTTACCACAGCTATGGCAGGTAAGTATGTCAGGTAAGTGTATAACCGTTTTGTTTCCATGGTATATCAGGTAAGTTTGTCAGGTAAGTGTATAACCATTTTGTTTCCACAGGTATGTCAGGTAAGTATGGCAGGTAAGTGTAAATGTATGAACTTTTTTTACACAGCTATATCAGGTAAGTATGTCAGGTAAGTGTAAGTGTATAAACGTTTTTTACCACAACTATATCAGGTAAGTATGTCAGGTAAGTGTATACCCGTTTTGTTTCGTTGTTTTGTAATAATACTAACTTTATTTGTATATCACTTTTCAATACAGGTAACAAAGTGCTTCACAACACAAAGTGCTTCACAAGTATGTCAGGTAAGTGTATAACCGTTTTCTTTCCACAGGTATAACAGGTAAGTATGTCAGGTAAGTGTAAGTGTATAAACGTTTTTTACCACAGCTATGGCAGGTAAGTATGTCAGGTAAGTGTATAACCGTTTTGTTTCCATGGTATATCAGGTAAGTTTGTCAGGTAGGTAAGTGTATAACCATTTTGTTTCCACAGGTATGTCAGGTAAGTATGGCAGGTAAGTGTATACCCGTTTTGTTTCGTTGTTTTGTAATAATACTAACTTTATTTGTATATCACTTTTCAATACAGGTAGCAAAGTGCTTCACAACACAAAGTGCTTCACAAGTATGCCAGGTAAGTGTATAACCGTTTTCTTTCCACAGGTATAACAGGTAAGTATATCAGGTAAGTGTAAGTGTATAAACGTTTTTTACCACAGCTATGGCAGGTAAGTATGTCAGGTAAGTGTATAACCGTTTTGTTTCGTTGTTTTGTAATAATACTAACTTTATTTGTATATCACTTTTCAATACAGGTAACAAAGTGCTTCACAACACAAAGTGCTTCACAAGTATGTCAGGAAAGTGTATACCCGTTTTGTTTCATTGTTTTGTAATAATACTAACTTTATTTGTATATCACTTTTCAATACAGGTAACAAAGTGCTTCACAACACAAAGTGCTTCACAAGTATGTCAGGTAAGTGTATAACCGTTTTATTTCCACAGGTATAACAGGTAAGTATGTCAGGTAAGTGTATACCCGTTTTGTTTCGTTGTTTTGTAATAATACTAACTTTATTTGTATATCACTTTTCAATACAGGTAACAAAGTGCTTCACAACACAAAGTGCTTCACAAGTATGTCAGGTAAGTGTATAACCGTTTTCTTTCCACAGGTATAACAGGTAAGTATGTCAGGTAAGTGTAAGTGTATAAACGTTTTTTACCACAGCTTTGGCAGGTAAGTATGTCAGGTAAGTGTATAACCGTTTTGTTTCCATGGTATATCAGGTAAGTTTGTCAGGTAAGTGTATAACCATTTTGTTTCCACAGGTATGTCAGGTAAGTATGGCAGGTAAGTGTAAATGTATGAACTTTTTTTACACAGCTATATCAGGTAAGTATGTCAGGTAAGTGTAAGTGTATAAACGTTTTTTACCACAACTATATCAGGTAAGTATGTCAGGTAAGTGTATACCCGTTTTGTTTCGTTGTTTTGTAATAATACTAACTTTATTTGTATATCACTTTTCAATACAGGTAACAAAGTGCTTCACAACACAAAGTTCTTCACAAGTATGTCAGGTAAGTGTATAAACGTTTTTTACCACAGCTATGGCAGGTAAGTATGTCAGGTAAGTGTATAACCGTTTTGTTTCCATGGTATATCAGGTAAGTTTGTCAGGTAAGTGTATAACCATTTTGTTTCCACAGGTATGTCAGGTAAGTATGGCAGGTAAGTGTAAATGTATGAACTTTTTTTACACAGCTATAGCAGGTATGTCAGGTAAGTGTAAGTATATAAACGTTTTTTACCACAACTATATCAGGTAAGTATGTCAGGTAAGTGTATACCCGTTTTGTTTCGTTGTTTTGTAATAATACTAACTTTATTTGTATATCACTTTTCAATACAGGTAACAAAGTGCTTCACAACACAAAGTGCTTCACAAGTATGCCAGGTAAGTGTATAACCGTTTAGTTTCCACAGGTATAACAGGTAAGTATTTCAGGTAAGTGTAAGTGTATGAACTTTTTTTACACAGCTATATCAGGTAAGTATGTCAGGTAAGTGTAAGTATATAAACGTTTTTTACCACGATTATATCAGGTAAGTATGTCAGGTAAGTGTATAACCATTTTGTTTCCATGGTATATCAGGTAAGTTTGTCAGGTAAGTGTATAACCATTTTGTTTCCACAGGTATGTCAGGTAAGTATGGCAGGTAAGTGTAAATGTATGAACTTTTTTTACACAGCTATATCAGGTAAGTATGTCAGGTAAGTGTAAGTATATAAACGTTTTTTACCACGATTATATCAGGTAAGTATGTCAGGTAAGTGTATACCTGTTTTGTTTCGTTGTTTTGTAATAATACCAACTTTATATGTATATCACTTTTCAATACAGGTAACAAAGTGCTTCACAACACAAAGTTCTTCACAAGTATGTCAGGTAAGTGTATAAACGTTTTTTACCACAGCTATGGCAGGTAAGTATGTCAGGTAAGTGTATGACCGTTTTGTTTCCATGGTATATCAGGTAAGTTTGTCAGGTAAGTGTATAACCATTTTGTTTCCACAGGTATGTCAGGTAAGTATGGCAGGTAAGTGTAAATGTATGAACTTTTTTTACACAGCTATAGCAGGTATGTCAGGTAAGTGTAAGTATATAAACGTTTTTTACCACAACTATATCAGGTAAGTATGTCAGGTAAGTGTATACCCATTTTGTTTCGTTGTTTTGTAATAATACTAACTTTATTTGTATATCACTTTTCAAAACAGGTAACAAAGTGCTTCACAACACAAAGTGCTTCACAAGTATGTCAGGTAAGTGTATAACCGTTTTCTTTCCACAGGTATAACAGGTAAGTATGTCAGGTAAGTGTAAGTGTATAAACGTTTTTTACCACAGCTATATCAGGTAAGTATGTCAGGTAAGTGTATACCCGTTTTGTTTCGTTGTTTTGTAATAATACTAACTTTATTTGTATATCACTTTTCAATACAGGTAACAAAGTGCTTCACAACACAAAGTGCTTCACAAGTATGTCAGGTAAGTGTATAACCGTTTTCTTTCCACAGGTATAACAGGTAAGTATGTCAGGTAAGTGTATAACCGTTTTGTTTCCATGGTATATCAGGTAAGTTTGTCAGGTAAGTGTATAACCATTTTGTTTCCACAGGTATGTCAGGTAAGTATGGCAGGTAAGTGTAAATGTATGAACTTTTTTTACACAGCTATATCAGGTAAGTATGTCAGGTAAGTGTAAGTATATAAACGTTTTTTACCACAACTAAATCAGGTAAGTATGTCAGGTAAGTGTATACCCGTTTTGTTTCGTTGTTTTGTAATTATACTAACTTTATTTGTATATCACTTTTCAATACAGGTAACAAAGTGCTTCACAACACAAAGTGCTTCACAAGTATGTCAGGTAAGTTTATAACCATTTTCTTTCCACAGGTATAACAGGTAAGTACGTCAGGTAAGTGTAAGTGTATAAATGTTTTTTACCACAGCTATGGCAGGTAAGTATGTCAGGTAAGTGTATACCCGTTTTGTTTCGTTGTTTTGTAATAATACTAACTTTATTTGTATATCACTTTTCAATACAGGTAACAAAGTGCTTCACAACACAAAGTGCTTCACAAGTATGTCAGGTAAGTGTATAACCGTTTTCTTTCCACAGGTATAACAGGTAAGTATGTCAGGTAAGTGTAAGTGTATAAACGTTTTTTACCACAGCTATGGCAGGTAAGTATGTCAGGTAAGTGTATAACCATTTTGTTTCCACAGGTATGTCAGGTAAGTATGGCAGGTAAGTGTAAATGTATAAACGTTTTTTACGATAGCTATGGCAGGTAAGTATGTCAAGTAAGTGTATAACCATTTTGTTTTCACAGGTATATAAGGTATGTCAGGTAAGTGTATAACGGTTTTCTTTCCACAGGTATAACAGGTAAGTATGTCAGGTAAGTGTAAGTGTATAAACGTTTTTTACCACAGCTATGGCAGGTAAGTATGTCAGGTAAGTGTATAACCGTTTTGTTTCCATGGTATATCAGGTAAGTTTGTCAGGTAAGTGTATAACCATTTTGTTTCCACAGGTATGTCAGGTAAGTATGGCAGGTAAGTGTAAATGTATGAACTTTTTTTACACAGCTATATCAAGTAAGTATGTCAGGTAAGTGTAAGTATATAAACGTTTTTTACCACAACTATATCAGGTAAGTATGTCAGGTAAGTGTATACCCGTTTTCTTTCGTTGTTTTGTAATAATACTAACTTTATTTGTATATCACTTTTCAATACAGGTAACAAAGTGCTTCACAACACAAAGTGCTTCACAAGTATGCCAGGTAAGTGTATAACCGTTTAGTTTCCACACGTATAACAGGTAAGTATTTCAGGTAAATGTAAGTGTATAAACGTTTTTTAACACAGCTATGGCAGGTAAGTATGTCAGGTAAGTCTATACCCATTTTGTTTCGTTGTTTTATAATAATACTAACTTTATTTGTATATCACTTTTCAATACAGGTAACAAAGTGCTTCACAACACAAAGTTCTTCACAAGTATGTCAGGTAAGTGTATAACCGTTTTCTTTCCACAGGTATAACAGGTAAGTATGTCAGGTAAGTGTAAGTGTATAAACGTTTTTTACCACAGCTATATCAGGTAAGTATGTCAGGTAAGTGTATACCCGTTTTGTTTTGTTGTTTTGTAATAATACTAACTTTATTTGTATATCACTTTTCAATACAGGTAACAAAGTGCTTCACAACACAAAGTGCTTCACAAGTATGCCAGGTAAGTGTATAACCGTTTAGTTTCCACAGGTATAACAGGTAAGTATTTCAGGTAAGTGTAAGTGTATAAACGTTTTTTACCACAGCTATGGCAGGTAAGTATGTCAGGTAAGTGTATAACCATTTTGTTTCGTTGTTTTGTAATAATACTAACTTTATTTGTATATCACTTTTCAATACAGGTAACATAGTGCTTCACAACACAAAGTGCTTCACAACTATTTTCTCAGGTAAGTGTATAACCGTTTTCTTTCCACAGGTATAACAGGTAAGTATGTCAGGTAAGTGTATACCCGTTTTGTTTCATTGTTTTGTAATAATACTAACTTTATTTGTATATCACTTTTCAATACAGGTAACAAAGTGCTTCACAACACAAAGTGCTTCACAAGTATGTCAGGTAAGTGTATAACCGTTTTCTTTCCACAGGTATAACAGGTAACTATGTCAGGTAAGTGTAAGTGTATAAACGTTTTTTACCACAGCTATGGCAGGTAAGTATGTTAGGTAAGTGTATACCCGTTTTGTTTCGTTGTTTTGTAATAATACTAACTTTATTTGTATATCACTTTTCAATACAGGTAACATAATGCTTCACAACACAAAGTGCTTCACAAGTATGTCAGGTAAGTGTATAACCGTTTTCTTTCCACAGGTATAACAGGTAAGTATGTCAGGTAAGTGTAAGTGTATAAACGTTTTTTACCACAGCTATGGCAGGTAAGTATGTCAGGTAAGTGTATACCCATTTAGTTTCGTTGTTTTGTAATAATACTAACTTTATTTGTATATAACTTTTCAATACAGGTAACAAAGTGCTTCACAACACAAAGTGCTTCACAAGTATGTCAGGTAAGTGTATAACCGTTTTCTTTCCGCAGGTATAACAGGTAAGTATGTCAGGTAAGTGTAAGTGTATAAACGTTTTTTACCACAGCTATGGCAGGTAAGTATGTTAGGTAAGTGTATACCCGTTTTGTTTCGTTGTTTTGTAATAGTACTAACTTTATTTGTATATCACTTTTCAATACAGGTAACATAGTGCTTCACAACACAAAGTGCTTCACAAGTATGTCAGTTAAGTGTATAACCGTTTTCTTTCCACAGGTATAACAGGTAAGTATGTCAGGTAAGTGTAAGTGTATAAACGTTTTTTACCACAGCTATATCAGGTAAGTATGTCAGGTAAGTGTATACCCGTTTAGTTTCGTTGTTTTGTAATAATACTAACTTTATTTGTATATCACTTTTCAATACAGGTAACAAAGTGCTTCACAACACAAAGTGCTTCACAAGTATGTCAGGTAAGTGTATAACCGTTTTCTTTCCACAGGTATAACAGGTAAGTATGTCAGGTAAGTGTAAGTGTATAAACGTTTTTTACCACAGCTATATCAGGTAAGTATGTCAGGTAAGTGTATACCCGTTTTGTTTTGTTGTTTTGTAATAATACTAACTTTATTTGTATATCACTTTTCAATACAGGTAACAAAGTGCTTCACAACACAAAGTGCTTCACAAGTATGCCAGGTAAGTGTATAACCGTTTAGTTTCCACAGGTATAACAGGTAAGTATTTCAGGTAAGTGTAAGTGTATAAACGTTTTTTACCACAGCTATGGCAGGTAAGTATGTCAGGTAAGTGTATAACCATTTTGTTTCCATGGTATATCAGGTAAGTTTGTCAGGTAAGTGTATAACCATTTTGTTTCCACAGGTATGTCAGGTAAGTATGGCAGGTAAGTGTAAATGTATGAACTTTTTTTACATAGCTATATCAGGTAAGTATGTCAGGTAAGTGTAAGTATATAAACGTTTTTTACCACGATTATATCAGGTAAGTATGTCAGGTAAGTGTATACCTGTTTTGTTTCGTTGTTTTGTAATAATACCAACTTTATATGTATATCACTTTTCAATACAGGTAACAAAGTGCTTCACAACACAAAGTTCTTCACAAGTATGTCAGGTAAGTGTATAAACGTTTTTTACCACAGCTATGGCAGGTAAGTATGTCAGGTAAGTGTATAACCGTTTTGTTTCCATGGTATATCAGGTAAGTTTGTCAGGTAAGTGTATAACCATTTTGTTTCCACAGGTATGTCAGGTAAGTATGGCAGGTAAGTGTAAATGTATGAACTTTTTTTACACAGCTATAGCAGGTATGTCAGGTAAGTGTAAGTATATAAACGTTTTTTACCACAACTATATCAGGTAAGTATGTCAGGTAAGTGTATACCCATTTTGTTTCGTTGTTTTGTAATAATACTAACTTTATTTGTATATCACTTTTCAAAACAGGTAACAAAGTGCTTCACAACACAAAGTGCTTCACAAGTATGTCAGGTAAGTGTATAACCGTTTTCTTTCCACAGGTATAACAGGTAAGTATGTCAGGTAAGTGTAAGTGTATAAACGTTTTTTACCACAGCTATATCAGGTAAGTATGTCAGGTAAGTGTATACCCGTTTTGTTTCGTTGTTTTGTAATAATACTAACTTTATTTGTATATCACTTTTCAATACAGGTAACAAAGTGTTTCACAACACAAAGTGCTTCACAAGCATGCCAGGTAAGTGTATAACCGTTTAGTTTCCACAGGTATAACAGGTAAGTATTTAAGGTAAGTGTAAGTGTATAAAAGTTTTTTACCACAGCTATGGCAGGTAAGTATGTCAGGTAAGTGTATACCCGTTTTGTTTCGTTGTTTTGTAATAATACTAACTTTATTTGTATATCACTTTTCAATACAGGTAACAAAGTGCTTCACAACACAAAGTTCTTCACAAGTATGTCAGGTAAGTGTATAACCGTTTTCTTTCCACAGGTATAACAGGTAACTATGTCAGGTAAGTGTAAGTGTATGAACGTTTTTTACCACAGCTATATCAGGTAAGTATGTCAGGTAAGTGTATACCCGTTTTGTTTTGTTGTTTTGTAATAATACTAACTTTATTTGTATATCACTTTTCAATACAGGTAACAAAGTGCTTCACAACACAAAGTGCTTCACAAGTATGCCAGGTAAGTGTATAACCGTTTAGTTTCCACAGGTATAACAGGTAAGTATTTCAGGTAAGTGTAAGTGTATAAACGTTTTTTACCACAGCTATGGCAGGTAAGTATGTCAGGTAAGTGTATAACCATTTTGTTTCCATGGTATATCAGGTAAGTTTGTCAGGTAAGTGTATAACCATTTTGTTTCCACAGGTATGTCAGGTAAGTATGGCAGGTAAGTGTAAATGTATGAACTTTTTTTACACAGCTATATCAGGTAAGTATGTCAGGTAAGTGTAAGTATATAAACGTTTTTTACCACGATTATATCAGGTAAGTATGTCAGGTAAGTGTATACCTGTTTTGTTTCTTTGTTTTGTAATAATACCAACTTTATATGTATATCACTTTTCAATACAGGTAACAAAGTGCTTCACAACACAAAGTTCTTCACAAGTATGTCAGGTAAGTGTATAAACGTTTTTTACCACAGCTATGGCAGGTAAGTATGTCAGGTAAGTGTATAACCGTTTTGTTTCCATGGTATATCAGGTAAGTTTGTCAGGTAAGTGTATAACCATTTTATTTCCACAGGTATGTCAGGTAAGTATGGCAGGTAAGTGTAAATGTATGAACTTTTTGTATACAGCTATATCAGGTATGTCAGGTAAGTGTAAGTATATAAACGTTTTTTACCACAACTATATCAGGTAAGTATGTCAGGTAAGTGTATACCCGTTTTGTTTCGTTGTTTTGTAATAATACTAACTTTATTTGTATATCACTTTTCAATACAGGTAACAAAGTGCTTCACAACACAAAGTGCTTCACAAGTATGTCAGGTAAGTGTATAACCGTTTTCTTTCCACAGGTATAACAGGTAAGTATGTCAGGTAAGTGTAAGTGTATAAACGTTTTTTACCACAGCTATGGCAGGTAAGTATGTCAGGTAAGTGTATAACCATTTTGTTTTCCATGGTATGTCAGGTAAGTGTAAATGTATGAACTTTTTTTACACAGCTATATCAGGTAAGTATGTCAGGTAAGTGTAAGTGTATAAACGTTTTTTACCACAGCTATGGCAGGTAAGTATGTCAGGTAAGTGTATAACCATTTTGTTTCCATGGTATATCAGGTAAGTTTGTCAGGTAAGTGTATAACCATTTTGTTTCCACAGGTATGTCAGGTAAGTATGGCAGGTAAGTGTAAATGTATGAACTTTTTTTACACAACTATATCAGGTAAGTATGTCAGGTAAGTGTAAGTATATAAACGCTTTTTACCACAATTATATCAGGTAAGTATGTCAGGTAAGTGTATACCTGTTTTGTTTCGTTGTTTTGTAATAATACCAACTTTATTTGTATATCAATTTTCAATACAGGTAACAAAGTGCTTCACAACACAAAGTGCTTCACAAGTATGTCAGGTAAGTGTATAACCGTTTTCTTTCCACAGGTATAACAGGTAAGTATGTCAGGTAAGTGTATACCCGTTTTGTTTCGTTGTTTTGTAATAATACTAACTTTATTTGTATATCACTTTTCAATACAGGTAACAAAGTGCTTCACAACACAAAGTGCTTCACAAGTATGTCAGGTAAGTGTATAACCGTTTTCTTTCCACAGGTATAACAGGTAAGTATGTCAGGTAAGTGTAAGTGTATAAACGTTTTTTACCACAGCTATGGCAGGTAAGTATGTCAGGTAAGTGTATACCCGTTTTGTTTCGTTGTTTTGTAATAATACTAACTTTATTTGTATATCACTTTTCAATACAGGTAACAAAGTGCTTCACAACACAAAGTGCTTCACAAGTATGTCAGGTAAGTGTATAACCGTTTTCTTTCCACAGGTATAACAGGTAAGTATGTCAGGTAAGTGTAAGTGTATAAACGTTTTTTACCACAGCTATGGCAGGTAAGTATGTCAGGTAAGTGTATAACCATTTTGTTTCCACAGGTATGTCAGGTAAGTATGGCAGGTAAGTGTAAATGTATAAACGTTTTTTACGATAGCTATGGCAGGTAAGTATGTCAAGTAAGTGTATAACCATTTTGTTTTCACAGGTATATAAGGTATGTCAGGTAAGTGTATAACGGTTTTCTTTCCACAGGTATAACAGGTAAGTATGTCAGGTAAGTGTAAGTGTATAAACGTTTTTTACCACAGCTATGGCAGGTAAGTATGTCAGGTAAGTGTATAACCGTTTTGTTTCCATGGTATATCAGGTAAGTTTGTCAGGTAAGTGTATAACCATTTTGTTTCCACAGGTATGTCAGGTAAGTATGGCAGGTAAGTGTAAATGTATGAACTTTTTTTACACAGCTATATCAAGTAAGTATGTCAGGTAAGTGTAAGTATATAAACGTTTTTTACCACAACTATATCAGGTAAGTATGTCAGGTAAGTGTATACCCGTTTTCTTTCGTTGTTTTGTAATAATACTAACTTTATTTGTATATCACTTTTCAATACAGGTAACAAAGTGCTTCACAACACAAAGTGCTTCACAAGTATGCCAGGTAAGTGTATAACCGTTTAGTTTCCACACGTATAACAGGTAAGTATTTCAGGTAAATGTAAGTGTATAAACGTTTTTTAACACAGCTATGGCAGGTAAGTATGTCAGGTAAGTCTATACCCATTTTGTTTCGTTGTTTTATAATAATACTAACTTTATTTGTATATCACTTTTCAATACAGGTAACAAAGTGCTTCACAACACAAAGTTCTTCACAAGTATGTCAGGTAAGTGTATAACCGTTTTCTTTCCACAGGTATAACAGGTAAGTATGTCAGGTAAGTGTAAGTGTATAAACGTTTTTTACCACAGCTATATCAGGTAAGTATGTCAGGTAAGTGTATACCCGTTTTGTTTTGTTGTTTTGTAATAATACTAACTTTATTTGTATATCACTTTTCAATACAGGTAACAAAGTGCTTCACAACACAAAGTGCTTCACAAGTATGCCAGGTAAGTGTATAACCGTTTAGTTTCCACAGGTATAACAGGTAAGTATTTCAGGTAAGTGTAAGTGTATAAACGTTTTTTACCACAGCTATGGCAGGTAAGTATGTCAGGTAAGTGTATAACCATTTTGTTTCGTTGTTTTGTAATAATACTAACTTTATTTGTATATCACTTTTCAATACAGGTAACATAGTGCTTCACAACACAAAGTGCTTCACAACTATTTTCTCAGGTAAGTGTATAACCGTTTTCTTTCCACAGGTATAACAGGTAAGTATGTCAGGTAAGTGTATACCCGTTTTGTTTCATTGTTTTGTAATAATACTAACTTTATTTGTATATCACTTTTCAATACAGGTAACAAAGTGCTTCACAACACAAAGTGCTTCACAAGTATGTCAGGTAAGTGTATAACCGTTTTCTTTCCACAGGTATAACAGGTAACTATGTCAGGTAAGTGTAAGTGTATAAACGTTTTTTACCACAGCTATGGCAGGTAAGTATGTTAGGTAAGTGTATACCCGTTTTGTTTCGTTGTTTTGTAATAATACTAACTTTATTTGTATATCACTTTTCAATACAGGTAACATAATGCTTCACAACACAAAGTGCTTCACAAGTATGTCAGGTAAGTGTATAACCGTTTTCTTTCCACAGGTATAACAGGTAAGTATGTCAGGTAAGTGTAAGTGTATAAACGTTTTTTACCACAGCTATGGCAGGTAAGTATGTCAGGTAAGTGTATACCCATTTAGTTTCGTTGTTTTGTAATAATACTAACTTTATTTGTATATAACTTTTCAATACAGGTAACAAAGTGCTTCACAACACAAAGTGCTTCACAAGTATGTCAGGTAAGTGTATAACCGTTTTCTTTCCGCAGGTATAACAGGTAAGTATGTCAGGTAAGTGTAAGTGTATAAACGTTTTTTACCACAGCTATGGCAGGTAAGTATGTTAGGTAAGTGTATACCCGTTTTGTTTCGTTGTTTTGTAATAGTACTAACTTTATTTGTATATCACTTTTCAATACAGGTAACATAGTGCTTCACAACACAAAGTGCTTCACAAGTATGTCAGTTAAGTGTATAACCGTTTTCTTTCCACAGGTATAACAGGTAAGTATGTCAGGTAAGTGTAAGTGTATAAACGTTTTTTACCACAGCTATATCAGGTAAGTATGTCAGGTAAGTGTATACCCGTTTAGTTTCGTTGTTTTGTAATAATACTAACTTTATTTGTATATCACTTTTCAATACAGGTAACAAAGTGCTTCACAACACAAAGTGCTTCACAAGTATGTCAGGTAAGTGTATAACCGTTTTCTTTCCACAGGTATAACAGGTAAGTATGTCAGGTAAGTGTAAGTGTATAAACGTTTTTTACCACAGCTATATCAGGTAAGTATGTCAGGTAAGTGTATACCCGTTTTGTTTTGTTGTTTTGTAATAATACTAACTTTATTTGTATATCACTTTTCAATACAGGTAACAAAGTGCTTCACAACACAAAGTGCTTCACAAGTATGCCAGGTAAGTGTATAACCGTTTAGTTTCCACAGGTATAACAGGTAAGTATTTCAGGTAAGTGTAAGTGTATAAACGTTTTTTACCACAGCTATGGCAGGTAAGTATGTCAGGTAAGTGTATAACCATTTTGTTTCCATGGTATATCAGGTAAGTTTGTCAGGTAAGTGTATAACCATTTTGTTTCCACAGGTATGTCAGGTAAGTATGGCAGGTAAGTGTAAATGTATGAACTTTTTTTACATAGCTATATCAGGTAAGTATGTCAGGTAAGTGTAAGTATATAAACGTTTTTTACCACGATTATATCAGGTAAGTATGTCAGGTAAGTGTATACCTGTTTTGTTTCGTTGTTTTGTAATAATACCAACTTTATATGTATATCACTTTTCAATACAGGTAACAAAGTGCTTCACAACACAAAGTTCTTCACAAGTATGTCAGGTAAGTGTATAAACGTTTTTTACCACAGCTATGGCAGGTAAGTATGTCAGGTAAGTGTATAACCGTTTTGTTTCCATGGTATATCAGGTAAGTTTGTCAGGTAAGTGTATAACCATTTTGTTTCCACAGGTATGTCAGGTAAGTATGGCAGGTAAGTGTAAATGTATGAACTTTTTTTACACAGCTATAGCAGGTATGTCAGGTAAGTGTAAGTATATAAACGTTTTTTACCACAACTATATCAGGTAAGTATGTCAGGTAAGTGTATACCCATTTTGTTTCGTTGTTTTGTAATAATACTAACTTTATTTGTATATCACTTTTCAAAACAGGTAACAAAGTGCTTCACAACACAAAGTGCTTCACAAGTATGTCAGGTAAGTGTATAACCGTTTTCTTTCCACAGGTATAACAGGTAAGTATGTCAGGTAAGTGTAAGTGTATAAACGTTTTTTACCACAGCTATATCAGGTAAGTATGTCAGGTAAGTGTATACCCGTTTTGTTTCGTTGTTTTGTAATAATACTAACTTTATTTGTATATCACTTTTCAATACAGGTAACAAAGTGTTTCACAACACAAAGTGCTTCACAAGCATGCCAGGTAAGTGTATAACCGTTTAGTTTCCACAGGTATAACAGGTAAGTATTTAAGGTAAGTGTAAGTGTATAAAAGTTTTTTACCACAGCTATGGCAGGTAAGTATGTCAGGTAAGTGTATACCCGTTTTGTTTCGTTGTTTTGTAATAATACTAACTTTATTTGTATATCACTTTTCAATACAGGTAACAAAGTGCTTCACAACACAAAGTTCTTCACAAGTATGTCAGGTAAGTGTATAACCGTTTTCTTTCCACAGGTATAACAGGTAACTATGTCAGGTAAGTGTAAGTGTATGAACGTTTTTTACCACAGCTATATCAGGTAAGTATGTCAGGTAAGTGTATACCCGTTTTGTTTTGTTGTTTTGTAATAATACTAACTTTATTTGTATATCACTTTTCAATACAGGTAACAAAGTGCTTCACAACACAAAGTGCTTCACAAGTATGCCAGGTAAGTGTATAACCGTTTAGTTTCCACAGGTATAACAGGTAAGTATTTCAGGTAAGTGTAAGTGTATAAACGTTTTTTACCACAGCTATGGCAGGTAAGTATGTCAGGTAAGTGTATAACCATTTTGTTTCCATGGTATATCAGGTAAGTTTGTCAGGTAAGTGTATAACCATTTTGTTTCCACAGGTATGTCAGGTAAGTATGGCAGGTAAGTGTAAATGTATGAACTTTTTTTACACAGCTATATCAGGTAAGTATGTCAGGTAAGTGTAAGTATATAAACGTTTTTTACCACGATTATATCAGGTAAGTATGTCAGGTAAGTGTATACCTGTTTTGTTTCTTTGTTTTGTAATAATACCAACTTTATATGTATATCACTTTTCAATACAGGTAACAAAGTGCTTCACAACACAAAGTTCTTCACAAGTATGTCAGGTAAGTGTATAAACGTTTTTTACCACAGCTATGGCAGGTAAGTATGTCAGGTAAGTGTATAACCGTTTTGTTTCCATGGTATATCAGGTAAGTTTGTCAGGTAAGTGTATAACCATTTTATTTCCACAGGTATGTCAGGTAAGTATGGCAGGTAAGTGTAAATGTATGAACTTTTTGTATACAGCTATATCAGGTATGTCAGGTAAGTGTAAGTATATAAACGTTTTTTACCACAACTATATCAGGTAAGTATGTCAGGTAAGTGTATACCCGTTTTGTTTCGTTGTTTTGTAATAATACTAACTTTATTTGTATATCACTTTTCAATACAGGTAACAAAGTGCTTCACAACACAAAGTGCTTCACAAGTATGTCAGGTAAGTGTATAACCGTTTTCTTTCCACAGGTATAACAGGTAAGTATGTCAGGTAAGTGTAAGTGTATAAACGTTTTTTACCACAGCTATGGCAGGTAAGTATGTCAGGTAAGTGTATAACCATTTTGTTTTCCATGGTATGTCAGGTAAGTGTAAATGTATGAACTTTTTTTACACAGCTATATCAGGTAAGTATGTCAGGTAAGTGTAAGTGTATAAACGTTTTTTACCACAGCTATGGCAGGTAAGTATGTCAGGTAAGTGTATAACCATTTTGTTTCCATGGTATATCAGGTAAGTTTGTCAGGTAAGTGTATAACCATTTTGTTTCCACAGGTATGTCAGGTAAGTATGGCAGGTAAGTGTAAATGTATGAACTTTTTTTACACAACTATATCAGGTAAGTATGTCAGGTAAGTGTAAGTATATAAACGCTTTTTACCACAATTATATCAGGTAAGTATGTCAGGTAAGTGTATACCTGTTTTGTTTCGTTGTTTTGTAATAATACCAACTTTATTTGTATATCAATTTTCAATACAGGTAACAAAGTGCTTCACAACACAAAGTGCTTCACAAGTATGTCAGGTAAGTGTATAACCGTTTTCTTTCCACAGGTATAACAGGTAAGTATGTCAGGTAAGTGTATACCCGTTTTGTTTCGTTGTTTTGTAATAATACTAACTTTATTTGTATATCACTTTTCAATACAGGTAACAAAGTGCTTCACAACACAAAGTGCTTCACAAGTATGTCAGGTAAGTGTATAACCGTTTTCTTTCCACAGGTATAACAGGTAAGTATGTCAGGTAAGTGTAAGTGTATAAACGTTTTTTACCACAGCTATGGCAGGTAAGTATGTCAGGTAAGTGTATAACCGTTTTGTTTCCATGGTATATCAGGTAAGTTTGTCAGGTAAGTGTATAACCATTTTGTTTCCACAGGTATGTCAGGTAAGTATGGCAGGTAAGTGTAAATGTATGAACTTTTTTTACACAGCTATATCAGGTAAGTATGTCAGGTAAGTGTAAGTGTATAAACGTTTTTTACCACAACTATATCAGGTAAGTATGTCAGGTAAGTGTATACCCGTTTTGTTTCGTTGTTTTGTAATAATACTAACTTTATTTGTATATCACTTTTCAATACAGGTAACAAAGTGCTTCACAACACAAAGTGCTTCACAAGTATGTCAGGTAAGTGTATAACCGTTTTCTTTCCACAGGTATAACAGGTAAGTATGTCAGGTAAGTGTAAGTGTATAAACGTTTTTTACCACAGCTATTGCAGGTAAGTATGTCAGGTAAGTGTATAACCGTTTTGTTTCCATGGTATATCAGGTAAGTTTGTCAGGTAAGTGTATAACCATTTTGTTTCCACAGGTATGTCAGGTAAGTATGGCAGGTAAGTGTAAATGTATGAACTTTTTTTACACAGCTATATCAGGTAAGTATGTCAGTTAAGTGTAAGTGTATAAACGTTTTTTACCACAACTATATCAGGTAAGTATGTCAGGTAAGTGTATACCCGTTTTGTTTCGTTGTTTTGTAATAATACTAACTTTATTTGTATATCACTTTTCAATACAGGTAACAAAGTGCTTCACAACACAAAGTTCTTCACAAGTATGTCAGGTAAGTGTATAAACGTTTTTTACCACAGCTATGGCAGGTAAGTATGTCAGGTAAGTGTATAACCGTTTTGTTTCCATGGTATATCAGGTAAGTTTGTCAGGTAAGTGTATAACCATTTTGTTTCCACAGGTATGTCAGGTAAGTATGGCAGGTAAGTGTAAATGTATGAACTTTTTTTACACAGCTATAGCAGGTATGTCAGGTAAGTGTAAGTATATAAACGTTTTTTACCACAACTATATCAGGTAAGTATGTCAGGTAAGTGTATAACCATTTTGTTTCATTGTTTTGTAATAATACTAACTTTATTTGTATATCACTTTTCAAAACAGGTAACAAAGTGCTTCACAACACAAAGTGCTTCACAAGTATGTCAGGTAAGTGTATAACCGTTTTCTTTCCACAGGTATAACAGGTAAGTATGTCAGGTAAGTGTAAGTGTATAAACGTTTTTTACCACAGCTATATCAGGTAAGTATGTCAGGTAAGTGTATACCCGTTTTGTTTCGTTGTTTTTTAATAATACTAACTTTATTTGTATATCACTTTTCAATACAGGTAACAAAGTGCTTCACAACACAAAGTGCTTCACAAGTATGTCAGGTAAGTGTATAACCGTTTTCTTTCCACAGGTATAACAGGTAAGTATGTCAGGTAAGTGTAAGTGTATAAACGTTTTTTACCACAGCTATATCAGGTAAGTATGTCAGGTAAGTGTATACCCGTTTTGTTTCGTTGTTTTGTAATAATACTAACTTTATTTGTATATCACTTTTCAATACAGGTAAGAAAGTTCTTCACAACACAAAGTGCTTCACAAGTATGTCAGGTAAGTGTATAACCGTTTTCTTTCCACAGGTATAACAGGTAAGTATGTCAGGTAAGTGTAAGTGTATAAACGTTTTTTACCACAGCTATATCAGGTAAGTATGTCAGGTAAGTCTATACCCGTTTTGTTTTGTTGTTTTGTAATAATACTAACTTTATTTGTATATCACTTTTCAATACAGGTAACAAAGTGCTTCACAACACAAAGTGCTTCACAAGTATGCCAGGTAAGTGTATAACCGTTTAGTTTCCACAGGTATAACAGGTAAGTATTTCAGGTAAGTGTAAGTGTATAAACGTTTTTTACCACAGCTATGGCAGGTAAGTATGTCAGGTAAGTGTATAACCATTTTGTTTCCATGGTATATCAGGTAAGTTTGTCAGGTAAGTGTATAACCATTTTGTTTCCACAGGTATGTCAGGTAAGTATGGCAGGTAAGTGTAAATGTATGAACTTTTTTTACACAGCTATATCAGGTAAGTATGTCAGGTAAGTGTAAGTATATAAACGTTTTTTACCACGATTATATCAGGTAAGTATGTTAGGTAAGTGTATACCTGTTTTGTTTCTTTGTTTTGTAATAATACCAACTTTATATGTATATCACTTTTCAATACAGGTAACAAAGTGCTTCACAACACAAA
Source organism: Centroberyx gerrardi (assembly GCF_048128805.1). NCBI lineage: Eukaryota > Metazoa > Chordata > Actinopteri > Beryciformes > Berycidae > Centroberyx > Centroberyx gerrardi. The sequence continues at coordinate 28,449,928 of NC_136006.1, read as the reverse complement.
GTTCTTCACAAGTATGTCAGGTAAGTGTATAAACGTTTTTTACCACAGCTATGGCAGGTAAGTATGTCAGGTAAGTGTATAACCGTTTTGTTTCCATGGTATATCAGGTAAGTTTGTCAGGTAAGTGTATAACCATTTTGTTTCCACAGGTATGTCAGGTAAGTATGGCAGGTAAGTGTAAATGTATGAACTTTTTTTATACAGCTATATCAGGTATGTCAGGTAAGTGTAAGTATATAAACGTTTTTTACCACAACTATATCAGGTAAGTATGTCAGGTAAGTGTATACCCATTTTGTTTCGTTGTTTTGTAATAATACTAACTTTATTTGTATATCACTTTTCAATACAGGTAACAAAGTGCTTCACAACACAAAGTGCTTCACAAGTATGTCAGGTAAGTGTATAACCGTTTTCTTTCCACAGGTATAACAGGTAAGTATGTCAGGTAAGTGTAAGTATATAAACGTTTTTTACCACAACTATATCAGGTAAGTATGTCAGGTAAGTGTATACCCGTTTTGTTTCGTTGTTTTGTAATAATACTAACTTTATTTGTATATCACTTTTCAATACAGGTAACAAAGTGCTTCACAACACAAAGTGCTTCACAAGTATGTCAGGTAAGTGTATAACCGTTTTCTTTCCACAGGTATAACAGGTAAGTATGTCAGGTAAGTGTAAGTGTATAAACGTTTTTTACCACAGCTATGGCAGGTAAGTATGTCAGGTAAGTGTATAACCGTTTTGTTTCCATGGTATATCAGGTAAGTTTGTCAGGTAGGTAAGTGTATAACCATTTTGTTTCCACAGGTATGTCAGGTAAGTATGGCAGGTAAGTGTATACCCGTTTTGTTTCGTTGTTTTGTAATAATACTAACTTTATTTGTATATCACTTTTCAATACAGGTAACAAAGTGCTTCACAACACAAAGTGCTTCACAAGTATGCCAGGTAAGTGTATAACCGTTTTCTTTCCACAGGTATAACAGGTAAGTATTTCAGGTAAGTGTAAGTGTATAAACATTTTTTACCACAGCTATGGCAGGTAAGTATGTCAGGTAAGTGTATAACCGTTTTGTTTCCATGGTATATCAGGTAAGTTTGTCAGGTAAGTGTATAACCATTTTGTTTCCACAGGTATGTCAGGTAAGTATGGCAGGTAAGTGTAAATGTATGAACTTTTTTTACACATCTATATCAGGTAAGTATGTCAGGTAAGTGTAAGTGTATAAACGTTTTTTACCACAACTATATCAGGTAAGTGTATACCCGTTTTGTTTCGTTGTTTTGTAATAATACTAACTTTATTTGTATATCACTTTTCAATACAGGTAACAAAGTGCTTCACAACACAAAGTGCTTCACAAGTATGTCAGGTAAGTGTATAACCGTTTTCTTTCCACAGGTATAACAGGTAAGTATGTCAGGTAAGTGTAAGTGTATAAACGTTTTTTACCACAGCTATTGCAGGTAAGTATGTCAGGTAAGTGTATAACCGTTTTGTTTCCATGGTATATCAGGTAAGTTTGTCAGGTAAGTGTATAACCATTTTGTTTCCACAGGTATGTCAGGTAAGTATGGCAGGTAAGTGTAAATGTATGAACTTTTTTTACACAGCTATATCAGGTAAGTATGTCAGATTAGTGTAAGTGTATAAACGTTTTTTACCACAACTATATCAGGTAAGTATGTCAGGTAAGTGTATACCCGTTTTGTTTCGTTGTTTTGTAATAATACTAACTTTATTTGTATATCACTTTTCAATACAGGTAACAAAGTGCTTCACAACACAAAGTGCTTCACAAGTATGTCAGGTAAGTGTATAACCGTTTTCGTTCCACAGGTATAACAGGTAAGTATGTCAGGTAAGTGTAAGTGTATAAACGTTTTTTACCACAGCTATGGCAGGTAAGTATGTCAGGTAAGTGTATAACCGTTTTGTTTCCATGGTATATCAGGTAAGTTTGTCAGGTAGGTAAGTGTATAACCATTTTGTTTCCACAGGTATGTCAGGTAAGTATGGCAGGTAAGTGTATACCCGTTTTGTTTCGTTGTTTTGTAATAATACTAACTTTATTTGTATATCACTTTTCAATACAGGTAACAAAGTGCTTCACAACACAAAGTGCTTCACAAGTATGCCAGGTAAGTGTATAACCGTTTTCTTTCCACAGGTATAACAGGTAAGTATTTCAGGTAAGTGTAAGTGTATAAACATTTTTTACCACAGCTATGGCAGGTAAGTATGTCAGGTAAGTGTATAACCGTTTTGTTTCCATGGTATATCAGGTAAGTTTGTCAGGTAAGTGTATAACCATTTTGTTTCCACAGGTATGTCAGGTAAGTATGGCAGGTAAGTGTAAATGTATGAACTTTTTTTACACAGCTATATCAGGTAAGTATGTCAGGTAAGTGTAAGTGTATAAACGTTTTTTACCACAACTATATCAGGTAAGTGTATACCCGTTTTGTTTCGTTGTTTTGTAATAATACTAACTTTATTTGTATATCACTTTTCAATACAGGTAACAAAGTGCTTCACAACACAAAGTGCTTCACAAGTATGTCAGGTAAGTGTATAACCGTTTTCTTTCCACAGGTATAACAGGTAAGTATGTCAGGTAAGTGTATACCTGTTTTGTTTCGTTGTTTTGTAATAATACTAACTTTATTTGTATATCACTTTTCAATACAGGTAACAAAGTGCTTCACAACACAAAGTGCTTCACAAGTATGCCAGGTAAGTGTATAACCGTTTAGTTTCCACAGGTATAACAGGTAAGTATTTCAGGTAAGTGTAAGTGTATAAACGTTTTTTACCACAGCTATGGCAGGTAAGTATGTCAGGTAAGTGTATAACCATTTAGTTTCCATGGTATATCAGGTAAGTTTGTCAGGTAAGTGTATAACCATTTTGTTTCCACAGGTATGTCAGGTAAGTATGGCAGGTAAGTGTAAATGTATGAACTTTTTTTACACAACTATATCAGGTAAGTATGTCAGGTAAGTGTAAGTATATAAACGTTTTTTACCACAATTATATCAGGTAAGTATGTCAGGTAAGTGTATACCTGTTTTGTTTCGTTGTTTTGTAATAATACCAACTTTATTTGTATATCAATTTTCAATACAGGTAACAAAGTGCTTCACAACACAAAGTGCTTCACAAGTATGTCAGGTAAGTGTATAACCGTTTTCTTTCCACAGGTATAACAGGTAAGTATGTCAGGTAAGTGTATACCTGTTTTGTTTCGTTGTTTTGTAATAATACTAACTTTATTTGTATATCACTTTTCAATACAGGTAACAAAGTGCTTCACAACACAAAGTGCTTCAGAAGTATGCCAGGTAAGTGCATAACCGTTTTCTTTCCACAGGTATAACGGGTAAGTATTTCAGATAAGTGTAAGTGTATAAACGTTTTTTACCACAGCTATGGCAGGTAAGTATGTCAGGTAAGTGTATAACCGTTTTGTTTCCATGGTATATGAGGTAAGTTTGTCAGGTAAGTGTATAACCATTTTGTTTCCACAGGTATGTCAGGTAAGTATGGCAGGTAAGTGTAAATGTATGAACTTTTTTTACACAGCTATATCAGGTAAGTATGTCAGGTAAGTGTAAGTATATAAACGTTTTTTACCACAACTATATCAGGTAAGTATGTCAGGTAAGTGTATACCCGTTTTGTTTCGTTGTTTTGTAATAATACTAACTTTATTTGTATATCACTTTTCAATACAGGTAACAAAGTGCTTCACAACACAAAGTGCTTCACAAGTATGTCAGGTAAGTGTATAACCGTTTTCTTTCCACAGGTATAACAGGTAAGTATGTCAGGTAAGTGTAAGTGTATAAACGTTTTTTACCACAGCTATGGCAGGTAAGTATGTTAGGTAAGTGTATAACCGTTTTGTTTCCATGGTATATCAGGTAAGTTTGTCAGGTAGGTAAGTGTATAACCATTTTGTTTCCACAGGTATGTCAGGTAAGTATGGCAGGTAAGTGTATACCCGTTTTGTTTCGTTGTTTTGTAATAATACTAACTTTATTTGTATATCACTTTTCAATACAGGTAACAAAGTGCTTCACAACACAAAGTGCTTCACAAGTATGCCAGGTAAGTGTATAACCGTTTTCTTTCCACAAGTATAACAGGTAAGTATTTCAGGTAAGTGTAAGTGTATAAACATTTTTTACCACAGCTATGGCAGGTAAGTATGTCAGGTAAGTGTATAACCGTTTTGTTTCCATGGTATATCAGGTAAGTTTGTCAGGTAAGTGTATAACCATTTTGTTTCCACAGGTATGTCAGGTAAGTATGGCAGGTAAGTGTATACCCGTTTTGTTTTGTTGTTTTGTAATAATACTAACTTTATTTGTATTTCACTTTTCAATACAGGTAACAAAGTGCTTCACAACACAAAGTGCTTCACAAGTATGCCAGGTAAGTGTATAACCGTTTTCTTTCCACAGGTATAACAGGTAAGTATTTCAGGTAAGTGTAAGTGTATAAACATTTTTTACCACAGCTATGGCAGGTAAGTATGTCAGGTAAGTGTATAACCGTTTTGTTTCCATGGTATATGAGGTAAGTTTGTCAGGTAAGTGTATAACCATTTTGTTTCCACAGGTATGTCAGGTAAGTATGGCAGGTAAGTGTAAATGTATGAACTTTTTTTACACAGCTATATCAGGTAAGTATGTAAGGTAAGTGTAAGTATATAAACGTTTTTTACCACAACTATATCAGGTAAGTATGTCAGGTAAGTGTATACCCGTTTTGTTTCGTTGTTTTGTAATAATACTAACTTTATTTGTATATCACTTTTCAATACAGGTAACAAAGTGCTTCACAACACAAAGTGCTTCACAAGTATGTCAGGTAAGTGTATAACCGTTTTCTTTCCACAGGTATAACAGGTAAGTATGTCAGGTAAGTGTAAGTGTATAAACGTTTTTTACCACAGCTATGGCAGGTAAGTATGTTAGGTAAGTGTATAACCGTTTTGTTTCCATGGTATATCAGGTAAGTTTGTCAGGTAGGTAAGTGTATAACCATTTTGTTTCCACAGGTATGTCAGGTAAGTATGGCAGGTAAGTGTATACCCGTTTTGTTTCGTTGTTTTGTAATAATACTAACTTTATTTGTATATCACTTTTCAATACAGGTAACAAAGTGCTTCACAACACAAAGTGCTTCACAAGTATGCCAGGTAAGTGTATAACCGTTTTCTTTCCACAAGTATAACAGGTAAGTATTTCAGGTAAGTGTAAGTGTATAAACATTTTTTACCACAGCTATGGCAGGTAAGTATGTCAGGTAAGTGTATAACCGTTTTGTTTCCATGGTATATCAGGTAAGTTTGTCAGGTAAGTGTATAACCATTTTGTTTCCACAGGTATGTCAGGTAAGTATGGCAGGTAAGTGTAAATGTATGAACTTTTTTTACACAGCTATATCAGGTAAGTATGTCAGGTAAGTGTAAGTGTAGAAACGTTTTTTACCACAACTATATCAGGTAAGTATGTCAGGTAAGTGTATACCCGTTTTGTTTCGTTGTTTTGTAATAATACTAACTTTATTTGTATATCACTTTTCAATACAGGTAACAAAGTGCTTCACAACACAAAGTGCTTCACAAGTATGTGAGGTAAGTGTATAACCGTTTTCTTTCCACAGGTATAACAGGTAAGTATGTCAGGTAAGTGTAAGTGTATGAACGTTTTTTACCACAGCTATGGCAGGTAAGTATGTCAGGTAAGTGTATAACCATTTTGTTTCCACAGGTATGTCAGGTAAATATGGCAGGTAAGTGTAAATGTATGAACTTTTTTTACACAGCTATATCAGGTAAGTATGTCAGGTAAGTGTAAGTATATAAACGTTTTTTATCACAACTATATCAGGTAAGTATGTCAGTTAAGTGTATACCCGTTTTGTTTCATTGTTTTGTAATAATACTAACTTTATTTGTATATCACTTTTCAATACAGGTAACAAAGTGCTTCACAACACAAAGTGCTTCACAAGTATGTCAGGTAAGTTTATAACCATTTTCTTTCCACAGGTATAACAGGTAAGTATTTCAGGTAAGTGTAAGTGTATAAAGGTTTTTTACCACAGCTATGGCAGGTAAGTTTGTCAGGTAAGTGTATAACCATTTTGTTTCCACAGGTATGTCAGGTAAGTATGGCAGGTAAGTGTAAATGTATGAACTTTTTTTACACAACTATATCAGGTAAGTATGTCAGGTAAGTGTAAGTATATAAACGTTTTTTACCACAATTATATCAGGTAAGTATGTCAGGTAAGTGTATACCTGTTTTGTTTCGTTGTTTTGTAATAATACCAACTTTATTTGTATATCAATTTTCAATACAGGTAACAAAGTGCTTCACAACACAAAGTGCTTCACAAGTATGTCAGGTAAGTGTATAACCGTTTTCTTTCCACAGGTATAACAGGTAAGTATGTCAGGTAAGTGTATACCTGTTTTGTTTCGTTGTTTTGTAATAATACTAACTTTATTTGTATATCACTTTTCAATACAGGTAACAAAGTGCTTCACAACACAAAGTGCTTCAGAAGTATACCAGGTAAGTGCATAACCGTTTTCTTTCCACAGGTATAACGGGTAAGTATTTCAGATAAGTGTAAGTGTATAAACGTTTTTTACCACAGCTATGGCAGGTAAGTATGTCAGGTAAGTGTATAACCGTTTTGTTTCCATGGCATATCAGGTAAGTTTGTCAGGTAAGTGTATAACCATTTTGTTTCCACAGGTATGTCAGGTAAGTATGGCAGGTAAGTGTATACCCGTTTTGTTTTGTTGTTTTGTAATAATACTAACTTTATTTGTATTTCACTTTTCAATACAGGTAACAAAGTGCTTCACAACACAAAGTGCTTCACAAGTATGCCAGGTAAGTGTATAACCGTTTTCTTTCCACAGGTATAACAGGTAAGTATTTCAGGTAAGTGTAAGTGTATAAACATTTTTTACCACAGCTATGGCAGGTAAGTATGTCAGGTAAGTGTATAACCGTTTTGTTTCCATGGTATATGAGGTAAGTTTGTCAGGTAAGTGTATAACCATTTTGTTTCCACAGGTATGTCAGGTAAGTATGGCAGGTAAGTGTAAATGTATGAACTTTTTTTACACAGCTATATCAGGTAAGTATGTAAGGTAAGTGTAAGTATATAAACGTTTTTTACCACAACTATATCAGGTAAGTATGTCAGGTAAGTGTATACCCGTTTTGTTTCGTTGTTTTGTAATAATACTAACTTTATTTGTATATCACTTTTCAATACAGGTAACAAAGTGCTTCACAACACAAAGTGCTTCACAAGTATGTCAGGTAAGTGTATAACCGTTTTCTTTCCACAGGTATAACAGGTAAGTATGTCAGGTAAGTGTAAGTGTATAAACGTTTTTTACCACAGCTATGGCAGGTAAGTATGTTAGGTAAGTGTATAACCGTTTTGTTTCCATGGTATATCAGGTAAGTTTGTCAGGTAGGTAAGTGTATAACCATTTTGTTTCCACAGGTATGTCAGGTAAGTATGGCAGGTAAGTGTATACCCGTTTTGTTTCGTTGTTTTGTAATAATACTAACTTTATTTGTATATCACTTTTCAATACAGGTAACAAAGTGCTTCACAACACAAAGTGCTTCACAAGTATGCCAGGTAAGTGTATAACCGTTTTCTTTCCACAAGTATAACAGGTAAGTATTTCAGGTAAGTGTAAGTGTATAAACATTTTTTACCACAGCTATGGCAGGTAAGTATGTCAGGTAAGTGTATAACCGTTTTGTTTCCATGGTATATCAGGTAAGTTTGTCAGGTAAGTGTATAACCATTTTGTTTCCACAGGTATGTCAGGTAAGTATGGCAGGTAAGTGTAAATGTATGAACTTTTTTTACACAGCTATATCAGGTAAGTATGTCAGGTAAGTGTAAGTGTAGAAACGTTTTTTACCACAACTATATCAGGTAAGTATGTCAGGTAAGTGTATACCCGTTTTGTTTCGTTGTTTTGTAATAATACTAACTTTATTTGTATATCACTTTTCAATACAGGTAACAAAGTGCTTCACAACACAAAGTGCTTCACAAGTATGTGAGGTAAGTGTATAACCGTTTTCTTTCCACAGGTATAACAGGTAAGTATGTCAGGTAAGTGTAAGTGTATGAACGTTTTTTACCACAGCTATGGCAGGTAAGTATGTCAGGTAAGTGTATAACCATTTTGTTTCCACAGGTATGTCAGGTAAATATGGCAGGTAAGTGTAAATGTATGAACTTTTTTTACACAGCTATATCAGGTAAGTATGTCAGGTAAGTGTAAGTATATAAACGTTTTTTATCACAACTATATCAGGTAAGTATGTCAGTTAAGTGTATACCCGTTTTGTTTCATTGTTTTGTAATAATACTAACTTTATTTGTATATCACTTTTCAATACAGGTAACAAAGTGCTTCACAACACAAAGTGCTTCACAAGTATGTCAGGTAAGTTTATAACCATTTTCTTTCCACAGGTATAACAGGTAAGTATTTCAGGTAAGTGTAAGTGTATAAAGGTTTTTTACCACAGCTATGGCAGGTAAGTTTGTCAGGTAAGTGTATAACCATTTTGTTTCCACAGGTATGTCAGGTAAGTATGGCAGGTAAGTGTAAATGTATGAACTTTTTTTACACAACTATATCAGGTAAGTATGTCAGGTAAGTGTAAGTATATAAACGTTTTTTACCACAATTATATCAGGTAAGTATGTCAGGTAAGTGTATACCTGTTTTGTTTCGTTGTTTTGTAATAATACCAACTTTATTTGTATATCAATTTTCAATACAGGTAACAAAGTGCTTCACAACACAAAGTGCTTCACAAGTATGTCAGGTAAGTGTATAACCGTTTTCTTTCCACAGGTATAACAGGTAAGTATGTCAGGTAAGTGTATACCTGTTTTGTTTCGTTGTTTTGTAATAATACTAACTTTATTTGTATATCACTTTTCAATACAGGTAACAAAGTGCTTCACAACACAAAGTGCTTCAGAAGTATACCAGGTAAGTGCATAACCGTTTTCTTTCCACAGGTATAACGGGTAAGTATTTCAGATAAGTGTAAGTGTATAAACGTTTTTTACCACAGCTATGGCAGGTAAGTATGTCAGGTAAGTGTATAACCGTTTTGTTTCCATGGCATATCAGGTAAGTTTGTCAGGTAAGTGTATAACCATTTTGTTTCCACAGGTATGTCAGGTAAGTATGGCAGGTAAGTGTAAATGTATGAACTTTTTTTACACAGCTATATCAGGTAAGTATGTCAGGTAAGTGTAAGTGTATAAACGTTTTTTACCACAACTATATCAGGTAAGTATGTCAGGTAAGTGTATACCCGTTTTGTTTCGTTGTTTTGTAATAATACTAACTTTATTTGTATATCACTTTTCAATACAGTTAACAAAGTGCTTCACAACACAAAGTGCTTCACAAGTATGTCAGGTAAGTGTATAACCGTTTTCTTTCCACAGGTATAACAGGTAAGTATGTCAGGTAAGTGTAAGTGTATGAACGTTTTTTACCACAGCTATGGCAGGTAAGTATGTCAGGTAAGTGTATAACCATTTTGTTTCCACAGGTATGTCAGGTAAATATGGCAGGTAAGTGTAAATGTATGAACTTTTTTTACACAGCTATATCAGGTAAGTATGTCAGGTAAGTGTAAGTATATAAACGTTTTTTATCACAACTATATCAGGTAAGTATGTCAGTTAAGTGTATACCCGTTTTGTTTCATTGTTTTGTAATAATACTAACTTTATTTGTATATCACTTTTCAATACAGGTAACAAAGTGCTTCACAACACAAAGTGCTTCACAAGTATGTCAGGTAAGTTTATAACCATTTTCTTTCCACAGGTATAACAGGTAAGTATTTCAGGTAAATGTAAGTGTATAAAGGTTTTTTACCACAGCTATGGCAGGTAAGTTTGTCAGGTAAGTGTATAACCATTTTGTTTCCACAGGTATGTCAGGTAAGTATGGCAGGTAAGTGTAAATGTATGAACTTTTTTTACACAGCTATATCACGTAAGTATGTCAGGTAAGTGTAAATGTATGAACTTTTTTTACACAGCTATATCACGTAAGTATGTCAGGTAAGTGTAAGTATATAAACGTTTTTTACCACAACTATATCAGGTAAGTATGTCAGGTAAGTGTATACCCATTTTGTTTCGTTGTTTTGTAATAATACTAACTTTATTTGTATATCACTTTTCAATACAGGTAACAAAGTGCTTCACAACACAAAGTGCTTCACAAGTATGCCAGGTAAGTGTATAACCATTTTCTTTCCACAGGTATAACAAATAAGTATTTCAGGTAAGTGTAAGTGTATAAACGTTTTTTACCACAGCTATGGCAGGTAAGTATGTCAGGTAAGTGTATAACCGTTTTGTTTCCATGGTATATCAGGTAAGTTTGTCAGGTAAGTGTATAACCATTTTGTTTCCACAGGTATGTCAGGTAAGTATGGCAGGTAAGTGTATACCCGTTTTGTTTCGTTGTTTTGTAATAATACTAACTTTATTTGTATATCACTTTTCAATACAGGTAACAAAGTGCTTCACAACACAAAGTGCTTCACAAGTATGCCAGGTAAGTGTATAACCGTTTTCTTTCCACAGGTATAACAGGTAAGTATTTCAGGTAAGTGTAAGTGTATAAAGGTTTTTTACCACAGCTATGGCAGGTAAGTATGTCAGGTAAGTGTATAACCGTTTTGTTTCCATGGTATATCAGGTAAGTTTGTCAGGTAAGTGTATAACCATTTTGTTTCCACAGGTATGTCAGGTAAGTATGGCAGGTAAGTATAAATGTATGAACTTTTTTTACACAGCTATATCAGGTAAGTATGTCAGGTAAGTGTAAGTATATAAACGTTTTTTACCACAACTATATCAGGTAAGTATGTCAGGTAAGTGTATACCCGTTTTGTTTCGTTGTTTTGTAATAATACTAACTTTATTTGTATATCACTTTTCAATACAGGTAACAAAGTGCTTCACAACACAAAGTGCTTCAAATGTATGCCAAGTAAGTGTATAACCGTTTTCTTTCCACAGGTATAACAGGTAAGTATGTCAGGTAAGTGTATAACCGTTTTGTTTCCATGGTATATCAGGTAAGTTTGTCAGGTAAGTGTATAACCATTTTGTTTCCACAGGTATGTCAGGTAAGTATGGCAGGTAAGTGTAAATGTATGAACTTTTTTTACACAGCTATATCAGGTAAGTATGTCAGGTAAGTGTAAGTATATAAACGTTTTTTACCACAACTATATCAGGTAAGTATGTCAGGTAAGTGTATACCCGTTTTGTTTCGTTGTTTTGTAATTATACTAACTTTATTTGTATATCACTTTTCAATACAGGTAACAAAGTGCTTCACAACACAAAGTGCTTCACAAGTATGTCAGGTAAGTGTATAACTGTTTTCTTTCCACAGGTATAACAGGTAAGTATGTCAGGTAAGTGTAAGTGTATAAACGTTTTTTACCACAGCTATGGCAGGTAAGTATGTCAGGTAAGTGTATAACCGTTTTGTTTCCATGGTATATCAGGTAAGTTTGTCAGGTAGGTAAGTGTATAACCATTTTGTTTCCACAGGTATGTCAGGTAAGTATGGCAGGTAAGTGTATACACGTTTTGTTTCGTTGTTTTGTAATAATACTAACTTTATTTGTATATCACTTTTCAATACAGGTAGCAAAGTGCTTCACAACACAAAGTGCTTCACAAGTATGCCAGGTATGTGTATAACCGTTTTCTTTCCACAGGTATAACAGGTAAGTATATCAGGTAAGTGTAAGTGTATAAACGTTTTTTACCACAGCTATGGCAGGTAAGTATGTCAGGTAAGTGTATAACCGTTTTGTTTCGTTGTTTTGTAATAATACTAACTTTATTTGTATATCACTTTTCAATACAGGTAACAAAGTGCTTCACAACACAAAGTGCTTCACAAGTATGTCAGGTAAGTGTATAACCGTTTTCTTTCCACAGGTATAACAGGTAAGTATGTCAGGTAAGTGTATACCCGTTTTGTTTCATTGTTTTGTAATAATACTAACTTTATTTGTATATCACTTTTCAATACAGGTAACAAAGTGCTTCACAACACAAAGTGCTTCACAAGTATGTCAGGTAAGTGTATAACCGTTTTCTTTCCACAGGTATAACAGGTAAGTATGTCAGGTAAGTGTATACCCGTTTTGTTTCGTTGTTTTGTAATAATACTAACTTTATTTGTATATCACTTTTCAATACAGGTAACAAAGTGCTTCACAACACAAAGTGCTTCACAAGTATGTCAGGTAAGTGTATAACCGTTTTCTTTCCACAGGTATAACAGGTAAGTATGTCAGGTAAGTGTATACCCGTTTTGTTTCGTTGTTTTGTAATAATACTAACTTTATTTGTATATCACTTTTCAATACAGGTAACAAAGTGCTTCACAACACAAAGTGCTTCACAAGTATGTCAGGTAAATGTATAACCGTTTTCTTTCCACAGGTATAACAGGTAACTATGTCAGGTAAGTGTAAGTGTATAAACGTTTTTTACCACAGCTATATCAGTTAAGTATGTCAGGTAAGTTTTTAAACCGTTTTGTTTTGTTGTTTTGTAATAATACTAACTTTATTTGTATATCACTTTTCAATACAGGTAACAAAGTGCTTCACAACACAAAGTGCTTCACAAGTATGCCAGGTAAGTGTATAACCGTTTAGTTTCCACACGTATAACAGGTAAGTATTTCAGGTAAATGTAAGTGTATAAACGTTTTTTAACACAGCTATGGCAGGTAAGTATGTCAGGTAAGTCTATACCCATTTTGTTTCGTTGTTTTATAATAATACTAACTTTATTTGTATATCACTTTTAAATACAGGTAACAAAGTGCTTCATAACACAAAGTGCTTCAGAAGTATGCCAGGTAAGTGCATAACCGTTTTCTTTCCACAGGTATAACAGGTAAGTATTTCAGTTAAGTGTAAGTGTATAAACGTTTTTTACCACAGCTATGGCAGGTAAGTATGTCAGGTAAGTGTATAACCGTTTTGTTTTCCATGGTATATCAGGTAAGTTTGTCAGGTAAGTGTATAACCATTTTGTTTCGTTGTTTTGTAATAATACTAACTTTATTTGTATATCACTTTTCAATACAGGTAACAAAGTGCTTCACAACACAAAGTGCTTCACAAGTATGTCAGGTAAATGTATAACCGTTTTCTTTCCACAGGTATAACAGGTAACTATGTCAGGTAAGTGTAAGTGTATAAACGTTTTTTACCACAGCTAATATCAGTTAAGTATGTCAGGTAAGTTTTTAAACCGTTTTGTTTTGTTGTTTTGTAATAATACTAACTTTATTTGTATATCACTTTTCAATACAGGTAACAAAGTGCTTCACAACACAAAGTGCTTCACAAGTATGTCAGGTAAGTGTATAACCGTTTTATTTCCACAGGTATAACAGGTAAGTATGTCAGGTAAGTGTATACCTGTTTTGTTTCGTTGTTTTGTAATAATACTAACTTTATTTGTATATCACTTTTCAATACAGGTAACAAAGTGCTTCACAACACAAAGTGCTTCACAAGTATGCCAGGTAAGTGTATAACCGTTTAGTTTCCACAGGTATAACAGGTAAGTATTTCAGGTAAGTGTAAGTGTATAAACGTTTTTTACCACAGCTATGGCAGGTAAGTATGTCAGGTAAGTGTATAACCATTTAGTTTCCATGGTATATCAGGTAAGTTTGTCAGGTAAGTGTATAACCATTTTGTTTCCACAGGTATGTCAGGTAAGTATGGCAGGTAAGTGTAAATGTATGAACTTTTTTTACACAGCTATATCAGGTAAGTATGTCAGGTAAGTGTAAGTATATAAACGTTTTTTACCACGATTATATCAGGTAAGTATGTCAGGTAAGTGTATACCTGTTTTGTTTCGTTGTTTTGTAATAATACCAACTTTATATGTATATCACTTTTCAATACAGGTAACAAAGTGCTTCACAACACAAAGTTCTTCACAAGTATGTCAGGTAAGTGTATAAACGTTTTTTACCACAGCTATGGCAGGTAAGTATGTCAGGTAAGTGTATGACCGTTTTGTTTCCATGGTATATCAGGTAAGTTTGTCAGGTAAGTGTATAACCATTTTGTTTCCACAGGTATGTCAGGTAAGTATGGCAGGTAAGTGTAAATGTATGAACTTTTTTTACACAGCTATAGCAGGTATGTCAGGTAAGTGTAAGTATATAAACGTTTTTTACCACAACTATATCAGGTAAGTATGTCAGGTAAGTGTATACCCATTTTGTTTCGTTGTTTTGTAATAATACTAACTTTATTTGTATATCACTTTTCAAAACAGGTAACAAAGTGCTTCACAACACAAAGTGCTTCACAAGTATGTCAGGTAAGTGTATAACCGTTTTCTTTCCACAGGTATAACAGGTAAGTATGTCAGGTAAGTGTAAGTGTATAAACGTTTTTTACCACAGCTATATCAGGTAAGTATGTCAGGTAAGTGTATACCCGTTTTGTTTCGTTGTTTTGTAATAATACTAACTTTATTTGTATATCACTTTTCAATACAGGTAACAAAGTGCTTCACAACACAAAGTGCTTCACAAGTATGTCAGGTAAGTGTATAACCGTTTTCTTTCCACAGGTATAACAGGTAAGTATGTCAGGTAAGTGTAAGTGTATAAACGTTTTTTACCACAGCTATATCAGGTAAGTATGTCAGGTAAGTCTATACCCGTTTTGTTTTGTTGTTTTGTAATAATACTAACTTTATTTGTATATCACTTTTCAATACAGGTAACAAAGTGCTTCACAACACAAAGTGCTTCACAAGTATGCCAGGTAAGTGTATAACCGTTTAGTTTCCACAGGTATAACAGGTAAGTATTTCAGGTAAGTGTAAGTGTATAAACGTTTTTTACCACAGCTATGGCACGTAAGTATGTCAGGTAAGTGTATAACCATTTTGTTTCCATGGTATATCAGGTAAGTTTGTCAGGTAAGTGTATAACCATTTTGTTTCCACAGGTATGTCAGGTAAGTATGGCAGGTAAGTATAAATGTATGAACTTTTTTTACACAGCTATATCAGGTAAGTATGTCAGGTAAGTGTAAGTATATAAACGTTTTTTACCACAACTATATCAGGTAAGTATGTCAGGTAAGTGTATACCCGTTTTGTTTCGTTGTTTTGTAATAATACTAACTTTATTTGTATATCACTTTTCAATACAGGTAACAAAGTGCTTCACAACACAAAGTGCTTCACATGTATGCCAAGTAAGTGTATAACCGTTTTCTTTCCACAGGTATAACAGGTAAGTATGTCAGGTAAGTGTAAGTGTATAAACGTTTTTTACCACAGCTATGGCAGGTAAGTATGTCAGGTAAGTGTATAACCATTTTGTTTCCACAGGTATGTCAGGTAAGTATGGCAGGTAAGTGTAAATGTATAAACGTTTTTTACGATAGCTATGGCAGGTAAGTATGTCAAGTAAGTGTATAACCATTTTGTTTTCACAGGTATATAAGGTATGTCAGGTAAGTGTATAACGGTTTTCTTTCCACAGGTATAACAGGTAAGTATGTCAGGTAAGTGTAAGTGTATAAACGTTTTTTACCACAGCTATGGCAGGTAAGTATGTCAGGTAAGTGTATAACCGTTTTGTTTCCATGGTATATCAGGTAAGTTTGTCAGGTAAGTGTATAACCATTTTGTTTCCACAGGTATGTCAGGTAAGTATGGCAGGTAAGTGTAAATGTATGAACTTTTTTTACACAGCTATATCAAGTAAGTATGTCAGGTAAGTGTAAGTATATAAACGTTTTTTACCACAACTATATCAGGTAAGTATGTCAGGTAAGTGTATACCCGTTTTCTTTCGTTGTTTTGTAATAATACTAACTTTATTTGTATATCACTTTTCAATACACGTAACAAAAAGTGCTTCACAAGTATGTCAGGTAAGTGTATAACGGTTTTCTTTCCACAGGTATAACAGGTAAGTATGTCAGGTAAGTGTAAGTGTATAAACGTTTTTTACCACAGCTATGGCAGGTAAGTATGTCAGGTAAGTGTATAACCGTTTTGTTTCCATGGTATATCAGGTAAGTTTTTCAGGTAAGTGTATAACCATTTTGTTTCCACAGGTATGTCAGGTAAGTATGGTAGGTAAGTGTAAATGTATGAACTTTTTTTACACAGCTATATCAGGTAAGTATGTCAGGTAAGTGTAAGTGTATTAACGTTTTTTTCCACAGCTATATCAGTTAAGTATGTCAGGTAAGTGTATTAACATTCTGATTAATAGCGGATGCGTTGCTGGTGGGTGAAATAATACATCATTAATGAGGAAAATATTAATTACATTCTGTGAACATATTTTAAGCTTCATTTTTTTTAAAACCAGCCTACTTCAGTGTAATATGTTACCATATCATCACGCTTACATATCCCACTGAGAAATAATGGTAATGTGTGATCGGGTGCGCATAAAAAAAAAAGCTTTTTTTGAGTTCATTAAATACCTGCAGCGACCCCACCGTAGTAGAAACGATAAGTGCGTCTCCCCATTAAGAGAGACGCTGTGTAGACACTAATAACAATTATTTCTATTATACAAGAGAGAAACGGGACCGCAGCATCAATATGAAACTGTATTGCAAAGGCACAGTTCACCATGGAAACGTTTAATTACTGCCTCTCCAATCTTTAAAGTAAATCGTTAAAGAAAACACTCATACATCAATACAACGAACACACAATAAAGAAATCACATAGAAAGCTTGCGCTGCTCAACATAATTTCGACATTTAAAAGACAATATAGAGGTGGAGTGAAATGTCCATGCGGGTGTGGGGCGGGTGCGGGTCTATAAATCATAGAAAATAATTTGCTCGGGTGGGTGACGGGTGGATGATTTATGCGTACATGCGGATTTGGATGGCGTCAGAGCCGATCCGCGCATCACTAATCCACAGCTATATCAGGTAAGTATGTCAGGTAAGTGTCTACCCGTTTTGTTTTCACAGCTATATCAGGTAAGTATGTCAGATTAACTGTTTTGTTTCCACAGCTATTTCAGGTAAGTATATCAGGTAAGTGTAAGTGTGTACGATTTTTGTTTCCACAGCTATATCAGGTAAGTATTTCAGGTAAGAGTATATCATTCCCGCAAAGTCTGCCAGAAACTTGGGGGTCATGATTGATGATCAACTAACCTTTAAGGAGCATGTGGCTTCTGTTGCTCAGTCATGTCGATTTGCCCTGTACAACATCAGGAAGATTAGACCCTACCTGTCTGAACATGCAGCACAACTTCTAGTACAGGCTCTTGTAATATCACGCCTTGACTACTGCAACTCCTTACTGGCTCCCGGCATGTACGCTCAAACCTCTGCAGATGATCCAGAACGCGGCGGCGCGTCTGGTCTTCAACCGGCCCAAAAGAGCACATGTCACTCCGCTGTTCATATCCCTCCACTGGCTCCCAGTTGCTGCCCGCATCAAGTTCAAGTCCTTGATGCTCGCCTACAAAGCAGCAACCAAAACGTCTCCCACCTACCTGAACTCCCTCATTCAGGTCTACGCTTCCTCCCGCTCACTACACTCTGCCCAAGAGTGGCGCCTGGTGCTGCCACCACAACAAGGCCCTAAGTCTCTAGCCAGACTCTTCTCTTCTGTGGTTCCTCGGTGGTGGAACGAGTTACCAAACTCCATTCGATCCGCAGAGTCCCTCTCAATCTTCTCACCTGATGGACTGTGTAATTTTTAATTAAAATAAATAAATAAATAAATAAAATTTCTTTATCTGCCTCTGCACTCTGCACTATATGCACTGCCTCGTGGCACCTATGTCCTGTCGGACTAGAACTTAGCTTTATGGCACTTACTCTCGTTGTTCTCTCCTGACTAGATCCTTGCTTGTGTTGTATTAAAATCTCATGTGTACGTCGCTTTGGATAAAAGCGTCTGCCAAATGAGAAATTGTAATTGTAATTGTTTTCACAGCGATATCAAGTATGTTAGGTAAGTGTATACACATTTTGTTTTCACAGCTATATCAGCTAAGTATGTCAGGTAAGAGTATACCCGTTTTGTTTCCACAGCTAAGTGTATACCTGTTTTGCATCCACAGCTATATCAGGTAGTTGTTTAAAAAGTTGTTAGCTGGACTGAGCTGTAGAGGCAAGTTATTTAACGGAAAAAAAAAATTGTCATTATCTACTCACTCAAACTAAATTTGATCCGTTATTTAAATCAATCGCGAGTGCGACTTCATCTTGTGAGGTTTGGTAATGCAAAAGTAAATACAATTCAGAAAGACTTGATTTTCATTAAATAATGGATCAAATTTCCCGAGGTTTTTTCACTCACAATTGTTTTGGAGAATGCTGCTATGGAGTCGTGCTGGGAAGCCCCAGCAGTGTTATATGGACTAACAAACTTCACCAGAGTTTCAACTGGCATGGGGGTGAGTAGATAATGACTGAATTTTCATTTTTGGGTGAACTATTCCTTTAAGTTTTGAGAAGTTTGACGGGCTGATTTGTGTGGCTGGATAATACATCTTCTGTTTGTATCTCTTCCCACTGTCTGTGGTCTGTCCCTCCTAGCCAGAGTGTTTTGTGCCAAAGATAATCACAATAATATTGTAACAGCCTTGCTTGGGTTGATAATAGATGACTGCCTTAATTAATGTGAATTAATAGTGGCTCTACTGCTTCTCTTCTCTGTTACGCACATAAATACGTTGGGTTGCGATTCACCACAGGTATTAACTAGCTGACTACTGCTTTATCATTAGAATTGAAACATTATGGAAATATACTTCATGAGCTCAACTTGCCTGGATTTTCACCCTATTGAAATGTGAAATCCCCACTAATCTTATCGAGGCGAGCGCAGCTAAACCTCCATCCATACCATTCCACCTTTTTCAAATTATGGATTATAGATGTTTACAATGTTACGTTTGCTGTCAAGCTAAGATTCCCAGCTATGATGTAACGTTAGCACCTAGCTGACCAGCTAGCTAGCAGACGAGCATTTCTTCAATTATTACTTGTTAATTAGCAGGCCAACATTATAGAAATTGACAGAACTGGAGAGCAGAATGGTACATGCAGCTAAATGAGGAAGCCATATTTGCAGTCACAACAGTAAACACTGGTGGTCACAATCATTGCAGAAGGGTGCTCACTGTCATTTAATACTAAACGCCCTGTCAATAATACACACAACCCTGTGTTTCCTTTAATTATTTTTTTTAAAGCACCATAAGGGGACACATTAGAATAAATTAAATCACCCTGTGAGGCTAGACTTTACTGACCATAGCCTCTTGTAGAAAAAAACAATGTTTTGACTTGATATTTTCACGTAGAAGTTGGGTTGTAGTTTGACTTGCATAGAGTTGGGCCAGGTTTGGGGTCTTTTTGGAGCCAGCCTCTAGCGGACATTAGAGCAACTGCCGCTGCCGCCATTTCCACCTGTGGTTTTGGCAGCTTGGTTCAAACTGGCCTACATTTGAACTTGTGTCTTTGAAGCAAGTCACTTTTTATGAACAGAGACAGAAAGACATGTCAACACTCGTATTATGCTATAAGTTTCAGTGAAACTCAAATTAAAGTGACGTGCACGGCGGTCGGGAGCAGTTAATCTGAATTGTTTGTAGTTCTGGCTTTAATCTGTGTTTGGTTTATCATATTCGGTTTTGGATTTGTGGACTTGGATTGTGAGAAGGAATACTGCGGACAGAGTCGGAGGGATGGCGGCGTCTTCTGCGGGCAGTACTAAAAACAAGGAAAAGGTGGTGAGGCACAACTGCTTCGTGAATGGGCCAGAGACAGCAAGTACTAGTTATGGCTGGGGAGATAGTGATGGTAGCATGGAGTGAAGTGAGGGGGAAGACCTAGGGACTGCAAGACAAAGTTGGAGGGAAGTCCGGAGCTCTCAAAGGAAGAAAAGAAAGGGAAGGAGTGATTTGGAAGGGTCACAGGATCTAAATCGAGAGAATTTCAAATGTATTGTGTGATTCGGAGATCATGGTGGGGTGAGTAAAGTCAATCCATTGAAATTGACAAAAATGTTAAACAAATCCATAGGGGATATTGACTTTGCTAAGGTATTTCCTGATGGAAATGTATTGGTTGGGTGTAATAAAGAAGAACAGGTGAATAAAGCACTCAAGCTCAAAGAGATTGGGGGGATAAAAGTTGTGAGTACGAGCAGAGTGGGAGAATCAAAAAGGATTAAAGGGAGGAGAGGTGTCATTACTGGTGTTCCGCTTAATAATAGCAATGATGAGATCAAGAATAATCTAAAAGGAGGAATGGTACTAAATGCTCAGAGGAT
Source organism: Centroberyx gerrardi (assembly GCF_048128805.1). Lineage (NCBI taxonomy): Eukaryota > Metazoa > Chordata > Actinopteri > Beryciformes > Berycidae > Centroberyx > Centroberyx gerrardi. The sequence continues at coordinate 28,429,455 of NC_136006.1, read as the reverse complement.
GAAATCAATGGTGGAAGGGGCTATGAAAGACACTGAGGCTATTGTTGAATTTCAAGGGGAGGAAATTCCAAAACGGTGATGTTGGGGCTGATGAGCTACATGGTGAGGGAATACATTCCGAGACCAATGAGGTGCTTTAACTGCCAAAAGTTTGGACATGTAGCCTCAAGGTGCAGAGATCAGTGCAGATATGCTCGCTGTGGAGGAAACCTTGAGTATGGGAAATGTGGAGAAGGAACACTGCCAAGGTGCTGCAACTGTGGGGAAGCGCATAGCGCTGCTTACAGGGGATGTGAGATGATGAAACAGGAAGCAGAGATACAAAAATTGAGAGTGGAGAGAAAACTTTCTTATGCTGAGGCAGCTAAACAGGTTAAGGGACAGGTAACTAGAGAGAGAGCTTGGGCAACGGAACAGACAGGAATCCTTAGTCATTTTTCAGATGAGACTTTAGTAATAGAAAAGAAGAAGCTGGTAACTTTTATTGCAGGAGTGATCAATAGTACAGCAGGTGTGAAGTCTAAGACACAAAAGATTCAGCTCATTGTGAAAGCAGCAGTGCATCATCTTGGATTAATCAGACTGACATGGGAGGAGGTCAGAGATAATCTTCAGGCATGGTCTAGTCAGGACTCGTGGTAAATATTCTTTATGATAGTAATACTTCAGTGGAATGCAAGATCTCTTATTGCAAACGGACAGGAGTTCAAACATTACATTGATGGACTAGCAATAAAACTTGATGTGGTATGTGTGCAAGAAACTTGGCTGAAACATCACTTGGATTTTGTAGTGCAAGGGTATGTTATTATACGGCAGGACAGGGAAGAAGGGAATGGTGGGGGATGTGCTACCTTTATCAAACAAGGTATATCTTATAGGGTACTGGAAAAAGGAGGAGATCAGGAATATGTGGTGGTGGAGGTGTGGTTAAGAGAAAGAGAGATGGCTGTCATTAACTACTACAATCCATGTAGAAGGTTAGAGTTGGACAAGTTATTGGGAATATATGGTCAAGATAGGCGCAGAGTAGTATGGTGTGGAGATTTTAATGCCCATAATTCTCTTTGGGGAGGGGAACAGACAGATGTTAATGGTCATGTAGTGGAGGCTTTGTTGGATGAAAAAAAGTTGGTGTGTTTGAATGATAGGAGAGGGACCAGAATAGATGTACGTGCAGGAATCTGTCTTGACATTGATTTCCAATACATTAGCAAGAGTGTGTCACTGGGAAGTTTGGGAAGAATTGACTATTGGGAGTGATCATTACCCAATTGTAACAACAGTGGGTATCGAAGTAGGAGAGGTCTCAGTGAGAAGAGAGGGGAAATTGGTCTTTACAAAAGCTGATTGGGACAAATTTGAGGAAATCAGTGAAGAAAGAGGAACCAAAACTGAGGAAAATCAGGATATAGACAATCTGAACACAAGGCTATGTGCAAGGATTCTTAGGGCAGCATCAGAATCAATTCCAAAGAATGGAGGGAGGATGAAAAGGAAAGCAGTTACGTGGTGGACAGATGCATGCAGTGAGGCAGTGAGTAATAGGAATAAGGCTTTTAGACTCTTAAAGAGAACTCATAACTATGAACACTTAATTGAGTATAAGAAAGCTCAGGCAGTAGTGAGGCGTACAGTTAGACAAGCAAAGAGGGCAAGCTGGCAAAGATTTTGTAGTGATATTGGGAGAACTACTCCTGTAGGGGAAGTATGGGGTATGATCAAGAGGATGGGCGGTAATAAACGTGAGTGGGATTAAACTGCTATTACAGATAAAGATAAAGCAGAGAGATTCATAGCTCAGGAAAACTTGACTGAGGAAGGAAGGAAGGAGAAGAGAAAGAACTGAAGGGCAACATACTAGAGCACTGGAAAGAAGGAGTGATATGGAGGATCAGTCAATCAATTCCCCATTTACCTTGGAAGAGATGAAAAGAGTGATTCATAAATCTGGAAATACATCTCCAGGAAAAGACCAAGTAAGTTACATCATGCTAAGACACCTGAAAGATGGGGCATTAATGAAATTATTGGCACTTTACAACAAGGTATGGGAAGAAGGAAAGCTTCCAGTGTCATGGAAGGAGGCGATAGTAATTCCTATACGAAAGCCAGGGAAGGACCCAACTAAACACACCAATTATAGGCCAATAGCCCTTACTTCGCATGTAGGTAAAATCATGGAGAGAATGGATACAGAACGACTAACATATTTTCTAGAGAAGAGAGGATTAGTTGCAAAATACCAAGTGGTTTAGGAAAGGAAGAGGAACAATGGATCCAGTGCTATGTTTAGAGGATAAGATAAGGAAAGCACAGATAAACAAAGAATCAGTGATAACAGTATTTTTTGATGTTGAGAAGGCTTATGACATGATGTGGAAGGGTTAGGGTTAGGGTTTTAATAAAGCTAAATTTGTTGGGTGTGGGAGGAAGGACATTTAATTGGATCAAGGATTTCATGTTTGGTAGGACAATACAATTGAGAATTGGTAATGAACTATCAAGTCAATTCGTAGTAGAAAATGAGAATCCACAAGGGAGTGTGATTAGTCCTCTCATATTCTCCATAATGATTAATGATGTATTTTCTCAGGTAAAGCCGGATATAGGAAGATCTCTCTTTGCAGATGATGGAGCATTGTGAAAAAGGGGTAGGGATATTCTACATATAAATAGGAGGATCCAGGAAGCAATTAATATGGTTGAGCAATGGGCTTATGATTGAGGGTTCAAATTTTCAGTTGAGAAAACCCATACACTGATCTGTACGAGAGAAAAAAAACACTCCCCACCATGAGTCTAACAATGTATGGAAGAGAATTGGAGAAGTGAAGGTGTTTAGATTCTTGGGTGTTTTCTTTGATTCAAAGCTGAAATGGGGAGGTCATATCAACAGGGTAGTAGAGAAATGTCAGAAAATAATAAATATAATGAGATGTCTAAGTGGGGTGGAGTGGGGTGCAAAGTGGGGTGCAAACAATATATATAGCATTAATCCGATCTGTATTTGACTATGGTAGTGTGGCTTATGGGTCAGCTTCAAAAACACTGCTTGATAGGCTCAATAAGATACAGGCTCAAGCTCATAGACTGTGCTGTGGAGCAGTGAAAACAACACCTATTCCAGCCCTGCAAGTCATAGCAGGAAAGATGCCTCTAGAGATTAGAAGAAAATAGCTAATGACAAACTACTCGGCCAATATTCAGGGGCATGGGGAACATCATCCCACAAAAGCGGTTTTGCAGGTATGCTGGGAACAGACAAGAGGGCAAAAATCAGGTTTTGGGTGGGTTGGAAACCGCTATTCTGAGGAGATGGGTGTTCTCAATGTGAGGTTAAGCCCAACAGTACACTGTTAGAAGAGGGAGTACGGAGACAGCAGTTATCAGGTTCTGAAACACCATAAGCAGTGTTATGTAGCCATTGAAACACTGGAATTGGTGTTTGGGGGGTGCTCGAGTTGAATATTAGTGTTTGGGAGCACTTTAAACACAATATTTTGGTTTTGAAACACAGAGAATGGTAAATCAATACTAAAGTGAGGGTTTCGGAGCTATACCCAGTTTTAAGTGTTTCAATACACACGTATGAGTCTGCAGACACACAAAGAGTGTTTTGAAACTTCTTTAAATAGCACCCTTTTATTTAACATAAGATAGGTTTGACCACTGATCGAAATATTTCAGTTTCAATTACCAATGAATTTTGGCCACATAAATTTAGGAAATTTCCACTTACATTCTTGAAGACTTTGATTCGTAGATGGAGAACAAGGCCTTCTAACCCATTGTATATCACATGGGCCTGTTTTACTGTATTGTTTTGAAATATTATTAATGTCAACAAAACTGTTATAGACATACAGCATGCAATTTAAAAACACGCACTTGCCTGCCAAATCAATATTTGTGTCAATAGCTGTCAGTCAGTTAAAGAGGGAGCAGTAACCTATACACTACGGTGACCAGACGGCCCAGTTTGTGCGTGTGCATGAACGTGCGGTACACTTAAGGGTCCCGGTTTGGGGGTTTGAAAATGTGGTCATCCTACTATACACCCATTCCTTATTGTTTCATTTTTTATTTTATCCGTTTGTTTAGGATTTAGGTTTGTATTGAGGATTCTGCCTTTAACTATAGATAGGTCAACCATTATAGTTTCCTTTTTCAACTAAGCATATAAGAATTTACTGTTTGTTGCTGGTCTGTGTGCCTAGTGGCCAATCATTTTTTATTTTCAACTGTTATTCAAATGGATAACAGTTGTATAGTTTTTCTGTTGTCTTTCACAGTATCACCAATGGACATTGCAGCTCTGACACTCATTTGTCTTCTTTTAAGAGTAGGGTTTTTGGCATTTTTGACTTTATTGGACAGATCAAAGTAGAGAGAGACAGGAACGACTGGGAGGACATGCAACAAACGTATTGGACCAGATTCAAACCTAGGACATTGCATTTACATGGCACACACTTTAGACCACTGAGCCGCTAGGACACCCCTCATTTGTCTTCTTTGTCTGTGTGAATTGGAAAATGGAAGATCTGAGGTGGGCGGAGCTAGCTTGAGGTGTGTTTATTTTTCTGGCACTGTTCTGTTCTCTGCTGCCTGCTGTGCTGCTACAGAGGCTAAATTTACCCACAGCTAACGCTGGATTGGGCAACATGCTGCAATGGCACAGTATTGCTGGAGACTGTTTTATTACATTTTGTATGTGACTATCTAAGATATCCACCTTAGTTTTCTAGTTAGCTATGTATATCTAGCCTAAGGCTAGCTAGCTAGCTGATTTGCTAGCTAAGCTTGTAAACTGTTGTTGACATCTTAAAGCAGTTCTCTATTTAACTTAAGCTTTGTTCTATCACAGTGCTTTGCTAATAGCTAAACAGTACTTTGCCAAATGTTGCCTCTGCTGAATCTGTGCAGTAACCTACTACAGTGGCTAGTGTCAGTAGCTAAATACATAGGCTACTGTTAGAACTTCAGTGTTTCAGCTTCTACTGCAATAGTTATCATGTATGTGCCTTTGCAGATTCAAGAAGAATGTGTGGAATCATAACTAACTCTGTTGTGTATGTGTGTGTGTGTGTGTGTGTGTGAGTGAGTGTGTCCATCATGTGTCCATCCCTCAGCCACAGACCTCGACCCTGTCGAATGAGTTGCCTTCCTGGGACTGAATATTGCTCTTTCACCCCAGATGAATTTCAGTGTTGTTGTTTTGTACAACCCACCTTCACATGACGTCAGTTTTTATGATGAACTGAAAAAACTACTCGCAATATGTAATCATTCTTCTGAAAGTATTTTGTTTGGGGATTACAATATCAACTGGATGGATAAAGGTGCTAAACAGAAATTGAAAACAATCACGACAAAATTCAATTACCAACAACTGATTGATAGACCCACAAGAATAACAAGGAAAAGTAAAACTCTGATTGACCTTATTTTCATGAACAGGACAGAAAGAATAACTAAAACATACAATCTGATCACAGGCCTATCAGATCATAATATGACATTGGTTATTAGAAAGCTGACCAAGAAACGACTGGTTCATCATACCAAGAATGACATGAAATCTGTAAAATCAGGGATACCAAAAGTCTAAAATAGCAGACTTTGAAAGAGAACTGATGCAAATGAACTGGGATACAGTAACAGAAACACATGATTTGAACACCTGCTGTGATAATTTCATGACAGCTATTAATGGTTTAATTGACAGATATACTAAAACATGGAAGAGTAGCCCTAAAGGAGCCCTTGGCCTGGTTTGGCGAAGATATCTGCCAATTAATGAAAAAACGTGACTTTGCCCTCAAAAGGTCTCTAGTCACAAAGACTGATACTGATCATCTCATTTACACAGGCCTAAGAAACAAAGTTGTCACTGAACTACGCAAAGCTAAGATGAATTACTTCTCAAAACTTATTGAAGAGGCTAAGGGTAGTAGCTTCAAATTGTGGAAGCACATCAATTGTTTAACCAACTCAAACACCCATAAGCATCAGAGAATAAAGGAATTGAGAATAAACAATGAACCTATGTCTGATAATGCAACAATTGCAAATCAATTCAATGCTTTTTGTGTAGAGTCAGTTCAGGAACTTGCAAACAATTTTAAACCAGTAGAGCTGACACCCAACACGGTGGACCAGAACACTCAAAATCTATTTTACATCAAAGAGGTTAATCTTGAAAAATTCAGCAAAATTATGAGTCACTTCAGCAACTCAAAGGCCAAAGACATCCATAATCTTGATTCTGCATTGATAAAGAAATACAGAACCCAACTACTTGAGCCAACAACACACCTTGTGAACTTGTCAATTAAAACAAGAACTTTCCCTGAGACCTGGAAAACAGCCATTATCAGTCCAATCTTTAAATCTGGTGAGCAAGACTTGACATGTAATTACAGACCCATTGCCATCCTCCCAGTTGTCTCCAAGATACTGGAAAAAATTGTAGCAGAGCAACTCATAATACATGTAGAGACAAATCAGTTACTGCATCAACAACAATTTGGATTCAGACCCAAACATTCTACTGAGACTGCAAACTGCTATCTAATTGAAAAGATAAAAGGTCTTTTGGATAAAGGTCATGCTGTGAGAGCAGTTTTCTTAGACTTAAAAAGGCTTTCGATACTGTTAACCAGTGTGTTGATATCCAAACTTCCTAAATTCCAATTTTCTGATCATGCCTCACAATGGTTTGACTCATACCTCAGGGGAAGAGTACAATGTGTGAGAGTCAATGGGGAAATGTCCACCCTCCGGTCCATTTTGGATGCCATACTTATTATTGTGTAATTGTCTATACAGTATACAATATAATTGTCACACAATATCTTTGACTTTACTTATGAATTTTTCCATAACTTAGGGACATATGATGTATCTCATTGCTTCATGTGGGCATGGCCTTACAATACGATATCTTGTATGCTGCTGATTGTTTATTGATAAAACTAAGATTTGTTTGTGATAGCATGAATCATAAATGAAACATAAATAAAAATGCCTGAAAAAGTTATCTTTTTCTGCCCTCATTTGTAGTGAAGATATTTTAACTCATTGAACAATATTTGACAAATAGGTAAACTAGTTGGTCAATACACCATATGAGAGTGTATCGATATGAAACCACATGAAACAATGTAAAACAGAGTTACTGTCAAGGACAAACACTAAAGTGGTGTTTGGAGTAAAAGGGATTAAATATACCATAGTGTGTCTGGAGTGCCATAAATTAAGTGATGTTTGGATTCCCTGACAGTCAGCTATTGAAACACCATAGTGGTGTTTCCAGTCCATGAAAGTAAGGTATCAGAACACCGAAGTGGTGTTTGGAGTTGAGGAAAATAAGCTCTTGAAACACCTTACTAGGTTTTAGAGTTCCAGGTTTTACAGACCTCGAAACACTGTGCAGTCTTTCGAATCTCAATAATCAGGGGTGTCTCCAATCCTTGAAAAAGAGTTTGAATCTCTGAAATGTGTTTCAAACCACTTATCTCACTGGTGTATCCATGCTCCATATCAGGTTTGAAAACTCTGACCTGAGTGCCTCAAAACACCATTTCGGATCTCAAAACAGTCACAAGATGGTGTTTTGTAACACTCAATGTTGTCTTGAAACGCCGGCGTAAGCAGGGTTTTCACTCCACTATAATGGTGCAAACAGAATTGCCACCACTTTTTGGGTTTCAAAACACTTTCTTCTAACAGTGTAGTCAGAACATCAGGTGACAGGGGCTGCGTTTGTGGCTCCTGACAGGAAAACTGAATTAGTGAAACATACATCAGATTTTCTGGAGATGCTAGAAGTGCTTTTGGCACTGCAGTGGATTGAAGAGGTTAAACCAGGGAATGTTTTAAAATTGATTCTGTTTCAGTTCTCAGGAGCCTGAGATCCTTCAAGTCTAGCCATCAAAATATTTTATTCAAGGTGTTACAGATCCATTCCAGAATCATTTGATCATCAATTGAGTTAGATATAACATTAAGTAAATCAGAAGTTAATCAATGATTTGGAGGAAAGCAGTGGATAAATGGCAAGAGCAATGGGACAGTGAATTAAGAGGAAGATTGTTGTATGATTTTCAAAACAAGGTTAATGAATCATTTAGAAATGTAGGCCGATGCAGGAAAGAGGAAATCATAATCAACCGAATAAGGCTGGGTCATTCCAACCTAAATAAGACACTCAAGATCATAGGCATCCAAATGTTCTGTGTGATCACTGTCAAGCTGAGGAGAGTGTAGAACATGTGATTATGCAGTGTGGGAAATATGAACAGGAAAGGCAACAAATGAAAGAAGGATTCAGAGAGGTGGGAATTCAGGAGTTTACAATGAAGACAATAATGAATTTAAGTGGGGCATGTTGCAGAATTTTCTTTGATTTTATTACTCAAACAGGATTAAAAGGTAGAATTTAGTCTCTGGTCCACACTCCGAAGTAATGCACCTATGACGGTTGCTAACCGCCATTAAAAGACAAGAAGAAGAAGAAGAATGGCCAGCTTAAGCTGCATTCCATTGTACTCGGAACTCAGAGAAAAACGACTTCCAACACGGAAAAGTGCTAAAGAACGGTCGTTCAAGTCGGAGTTCCCAGATGGAAAGTCGGACAATTGCCGCCCCAGTTGTCCGACATAAACACAGCTGACGTCACAGCATTAATCTGTAATTAATAAAACATGATTTTACTTGATATGTAGTTTTTGTGTTATGAAAACCTGTTGTAACAACTTTGTAGTTTCCATTTGTAACGTAATTAAGTTGATGTGCTTCGTTACTAGATAGAAGTCTTTGCTGTATGAACTCGCCTGCTAATGCTACTAGAGCTGTCAGATAGCCACCGTTCATGTTAATGGGCAAAGACTGTTGCGTCCATGTTTTCCCGAGAAGACTCACTGGAACGCATTTCGATCGGAGGTCCTCCGACTTCCAATGGAAGTTACCATTAAATTACTGGGTTAAACTGAGAGGGTATAACCACAGTTTCTCTGCTAAATGTCTCCTTGATGACATTTGGGAATTCACTGTCAAGAACAAGAGTAAGAGAGGTAATTTTCTGTGTAGTATTAAAGAGTGGGCCAGCAAGCTAGAACTTGAAAAAAAATAGTGTGATTAAATCTGTAGTTTTTCCTTTTTGGCTTCTTCCAGAACCAAACATATCTGTCTTTATTACAAAAACTACAAGAGAAAGGTGTCAGTGTCTCAGGCCTAGAAGTTGAGAGTCTCTTAAAGCAGGCATAGGGACCTTATTTAAAGATTTTCACTGATGGTTCTAGAGACCCATAAAGTGGAAGAACAGGATTAGGTGTTTACGTAGATTTTCTTGAAATCCATCAAGGCTTGCGAATCACAAATCATGCATCTGTTTTTGCTTCAGAATTGTTAGCAATAATTTGGGCATTATGGGCCTTGATGGCTTTAAAGAGTAGTACATCAGAAGCTCGACCTGACCTTATTTATGAAATTCTAACATGTCTTGTCAGAATTGAGAAATTGGGTTGTGAGGTAGGGTTTCTCTGGGTTCCAGGACATATAGGGGTACAGGGAAATGAAAAAGCTGATAGAATAGCTAAATATATGCTAGAGAAAGAGATTGAGGAATTTAAGTTGCCACTAGGCAGAGCAGAGTGTATCATCAAACAGGGACTTGAAAAGGAGTGGCAGGAAAACTGGAATAAGGAAAAACGGGGAAGACTATATTTTTCAATAACAAAGTCTGTTAAAAATACAAATATTTACATGGGGAAGGATAGGAAAGACACTGTCATATTGACATGGTTAAGGTTAGGGCATTGTGGGTTCAATAGCTGTTTGCAGGTCATAGGTAAACATCCAGATGGGCTGTGTGAACATGGAAATTCTGAAACAGTGGTAGCCTACATGTCATGCTTCATTGTAAAAGGTATTATAAGAGAGAGAGACTCTTTTCAAAGAATTGTCAGACCTGGGGGTTGCTTCTTTTTCTTTTAAAACTTTGTTTGGCCGAGGCAAGAACCATCAATTAATTGAAAGGAAAATATTAAATTTCTTCCATGCGACTGGTTTATATCAACGAATATGATTTAAGAGGACTTTTGTGACTCTGACCGGTGGAGGGCGGTAATATGCCTTGAAGCACCGAAACCGCCGAAATTCTCAAAAGAAGAAGAATGGCCGGCCGACTTCCGCATATTTTCTGCGAGGAAGCATGGCAGAAGAACCGTGGAACAGAGTAAACATTCCATTTCCAAGTGCTGTTTCTTGTGTCCGTATACATTTCAATCGAACAACAGGTAGATGAATTGGTCTAATATCGCAATACCGAGCGCTAAAAAAATCCTCTCTATGCTTCTTGCAACCCACATGGGAATAATTCACATCCAAAATGTTTTAACATCTTGCACGTGCATGTAAACAAAGTTATTTTTAAGTGACATTGCTTGGATCCACTTTCTATAATGATGTTTGTGTCACGTTGTTGTTTTTGCAGATGTAAATGTTAAAAAGCTTGTGGAGGAAAATGAGAACGCCCTTAAGCTGCTTGGGAATGAGATTCTTCAAACGGAGATACGTCTTCTCTACGAGCTGTTGTACGTTCTAAACAACAGCTGTAGAGGAAACAAGACGTTCAGGGTTTTAAAGCAGGTGAGGATTATGGACAAAATTGCTTCTGCATCTGACCACTTCAGGTTAGTCTTAATGGTGTCCTGATGATAGGATATGTGCAAGTTATTTTGGATTCTCTTTGTAGCAAGCAGAGGCATGCAGCAGAAATCAAAGGAGCAGAAATAACTTTTGTGCACAAAAACTGATTGGCTGCCATTCACTTGTACAGCATGCACATTTCATCATTGTCTCTCACAGGTTGAACAATGCATAAACAGGGTGAAGGAAATGAAGCTGGATGTTGCCCTTCAGGACCTGAGAGATCTGTGTCCAACAAGGATACAAAGGTAGTAGGGTTTTTTTTTTTTTTGGTAATGTAGCCTACGATGTCCCATTATTGTTGTATGGGAATGATTTGAAAATGTCAATAGCCGACCAACTAAACCCTCTTGTCTGTGTCTTTGTCTGTGTCTTGTCTGTGTCTGTATGAAACAGAGGGATATGCCAAGTACAAAAATCCTAATTTTACTGTGTCTACAAATTCCAACATTAATCCATATTGTTTAATTTGAACGGCTGTAATTATTGGTTGCTTACTTGTAACGGGATTTGTATGTATCATTTGTATCTATCACTGCACATGATGTGTTTGTGTTTTTAGAACACGGAGCATTCAGTCTGGTGAGTGTGACGTTCCCAGTCAGCCCATGCTGGAGTGGCTCTGTCTCAAAGTGTTGGGAGCAGCCCAGCTGATGAGCTGTACACTGAATCGCTGCAGCAGAGCCTTCATGTATCCTTTCCAGAGGTGGTGCAGTTAAGAAACATCTGGATGATGATCCTTGACCTGCAAAGAAAGGAATAAGAAATCAATCATTGGGAATGTGGGCCTTTTTGTCAGAGTTAGGCTAAAAAGTCTTGGCTTACTTGGCGTTACTTCATGAGTTTGCCCTTAACTACTGTTTCCTGCAGATTTTCAAAGCAGCAGCTGAAACTGGAGGAGTTCATTGTCTTGAATGTGGTGATAACCAACATGCTCAGTCGTCTGTGGTGAGTGCTTTTGCTCATTGTCAAATCCAAGAAGGCAGACAAACTAGAGCCAGGTGAAAAAGAACAAACAAATCATTCTTGACCTCGAAACATACCAAATCTGCAATAGTACATACTGGTACAAGTAAATCTAAGTTTCCCATCAAAGCTCATTGAACAAGTCTGTCAGCAGCTCTTCTAATGTCCGGCTAGTCACCTCTCTCTCTGCCCACTCACTCATAAGCATGCATTGAGCAAGCTAAGCTCTCTAAAGCCTCTGCACTGAGACAAATGTCTTCTGTAAATGATAAAAGTACAGGCTGCAGTGAGCCACAGAACCACTGATTTCAATGTAAGCTTTGCAAGCTTAATTCTGTGTAGGCCAAATCAATCAGCCTTATACTTTCACAAACAAAGACATCTCACTTTCTAACCCGCTCTTTGAGGAAGGAGTGCATCACTGAACAAGTTTGTTAATTTGCTGCACTTTCAGCTTGGTTGGTAGATACTTGTTTTGCATGTTGGTCTAACTAATCTCTTAATTTGTCTCAAGCCATATACTGCAAAGCTTTCACAGTCTAAATGCACCTGACTTTGTGCCCCATCAGGGTGGTTTTCCGGGGCGTCCTGGCCAGCCTGGCCTCTCTGTACCAGCAGCTGCTGGAGCTCCTCAGAGAAGTAGCCCATGCCCAGCCCATGCCCTTCCTCACAGGCTTCTCCCTGCCAGCAGACATGGTTCAGTTCCTGGGTCCCTCTGATGCCTTTTTACTGACTAAACCAACGCCACGGGGCCTTCACGCCAAAAACCCTCAGCAGCAGCAGCAGAAGAAAGCTCCTGTTCAATTCCCCAACCAGGCAAAGAGGAAGAAGAAGGAAGACCTGGGGGTTGCTATCCAAAGAGGTGATGAGCTTTTTCATTGTTGTGTATTCTGTATGAAGCTTTTAGAGCAGGATGGGAAATTATCACTGGCTATGTTGAGACCAACCAAGACATTAGTGATTTTTTTCCCCCTACTTTCAGAAGGTAGTAACATGTGATTTAACTTCTGTCACTACCTTAGTTTGCGCCACATCAGGTCACAAATATTTTATGTTTCACCATTTTTGTTGACTGAATGTAATTTTACAGTGTAATACAGTGTTACCTCATGGAATTGTTTTCTGGGGTCATCAACTAGCTGCTAAGAGCTCTACCTGCATTAGGGCGTGTTCACTGTTATTTACAAACTGCCACCACTTTTTATTTACATTGATGACAATGGGGAGCAGCCTCAGGGCAAATGGAAAATGGCTGGTTTGGAAAAGGTGCTGTGCCTGGCTTCTTTTTAGTGCTTTCTATAGTTTTTTGTAGGAGACCGCATGACATGGACTGAATTGTTTTGTTTTCGCTTTTTTTTTTTTTTGTGAGTGGGCAGCTGATCGGGACCTCTGCTTCCATTGTCCAGTGTTGGTAGTACTATGGTCAAATAAAATACACAAAAACGCGGTTAAATAGAATGGAACAAAATGCCGCACACCATCGCCAGACTCTGATATGGAAGCAAAGTGCAGCAGAAATGCGATAGAGGTAGCACTTTTTCTGTGAAAAAAGTGGAGTAGTGTAAACACGGCCTTAAGCTGAAGAGCAACCTCCCAGAAACATTGTTGTTCCCTCCTGTCAAAGTTTCCAAACCTGAAGCACAACTTTTCCAAACATATCGGCGCGCTTACCTAGTATGGATAGTTTACAAGATGATGCCTTCTAATCTGATTCTAGTGGAAAAGCAAAGGCGTTTCAACTTAGAAGTGAATTTTCTTACAATCTTGTGTACTGTGTAAAATGAACCATGTTACATCATGCATGAACCATACTGAAATAACTATTTGTTTCTCTTCAGGTCAACATTTTGACATTGATATGAAGCCTTTTCTCAAGGTTTTCAGGGATTTTACAGAGGTATGTGAACTTAACTGATGAACTGAACTAACATGAATTGTTGTTTATGAATATTAATTAGCAAAGTGGCTCCATCTAATGGCTATCTTCCCATCTAATTGTTATGATCTATCTTCATGTAGGTACCCAAGGACAAGACCTCCCTACTGGAAGCACGTGAAGTTGAAAAGAAGCAAATGTTCAAGAAACAATTGAGAGCAGCTACTACTTTCTCAGACATGGCAACCCACCTGGAAGAAATGATCCCCTGGTGCAAATCCCAGAGCTTGGAAAAGGAAAAACGCCTCTTATCATTCCTGTACTTGAAGTGCCAGAAGATGAAATGCCTAGAGTCAGCAGGTTACAAGTAAGAGCGAAACTATTTTGAATTGTTGAGGTAAAACTAGTTTAGTGTTCTGTGGAGATGTATTTAGTTTCTACACTAATTGTGTATGTTTGTGTGTAATATTCCTTTACCCTCAGTGTCCAGAGGAAGTTGCGGATCTTCAAACGGGACGCTTGTTGGGCTTCCTCTCCCCGAGGGTCAGTCCCCAGGACCTGCCTGTCTGTTGCTGCACTGTGGAGAAACGCTCACCCGAGAACTCATTTCCAGTCGCTCAGGACTCGATTTAGGCCTTCAACGGTCAGAATCTGTGCCACAAAGAAACGGTTGGAGAGACGAAGGAAGCGGACTGAGTTATCAGTGTCTGGACTGTCAGAGGAGAGCAAAGCAAACAGGACTTTACATGAGACGACACCTCAGACCTCTACCTGTGAGAACCAAGACGACATAGATGATATTTTTGCCTCTGTAGGCTTGTAACAATTTTGAATTAGACGAGTCCAAGAAAATAAATGACTGTTACTTGAAGGTCTCTTACTTCTGCACCTGAAACTTCAGACAGTGAACTGAGCTCAGTTCATGACAAATTCCTCTGTTTTAAAAAGGAAACATTGTTGGGAATTATGAGAGCTGAATGAGCATCGTATTAGTGAAGGCAGCACAAGTGCTGAACAACAGCAGCTGACTACACTGTATTTAAGCAGGAGGAAATAAAAACACTGTCGGTCATATCAGTGTTTGTCAAATTTGCTCTTAGCACATTGCAGAACCCAGAGTCCACTTTTTCAATCAATCAATCAATCAAACTTTATTTGTATAGCACATTTCATGCAAGCAAATGCAGCTCAAAGTGCTTCACAACACAGATAAAAATGCAGTAGAATAAAAGAACCAAAAAAGGAGAGGTCATAAAAATAGACAATGTGTACTTCAGTCTTGCTGCATCCAAGGTTTAAAGTAGACCAGTTTAAACAATTAATGGAAAATAGTATTTGAAATTAGAGGTTAAGCCCAGCTATTGTACATTATTAAGGCAATTGAACTGTCCTGTGATAAGTGTGCGCAATTTGACTCTCAGGTCTGTTTCCTTGTGTACTAACAGGATTTGTGAGACGGAACATGAATTCAAATCAAAATCAGGAGAAACTGAATAAAAATGTTCATCTTGTAAATTAATGTATGGCAAAGTTCAACAGTGCCTTCTAAGAAACTGCTGATATGATCATACCTCAACCACAGACTCCTCACAGCATGGCAGACTTGCAGAACCAGCCCTCTCAGCAACACTGGGGTGGTATTGTAAAAATATTGGATTTTCTTGACACCTGAATCAGGAATCCGCTTAATATTTCATGACTGAAGCTCCTACCATGGTACCCGTATGATACATATTGTCGCATGTCAGATCGCTGAATGTCTTCATACTCTCCTATTTGATTTAAAGTATTGCAAGTTTCTAAGTCCATGTCCCCTATACAAGGAACCAGATTTGCCAGGTTGCATGACAATACAGAGGAGAGATGAGATCAGTCCTCTTCAGTTGTAGCATTTACTCACTCAGCCAGTACCCTTACATGTCTACACAGACAGTGTTAAACCCAGTTTCACCATAATACAGTCTACATGTGGGATGCATCCATGAATAAATGGGAAGAATCCAAAGAGACAATGGAATTTTCCCATAAGAAACATGTAGATTTCAGTGCAGTGGTATTATAGCCAGCCTAATTTAAGAGGGTTCATGAAGATTGTCTAGAAAGGGTTTCATCTTAAGGAGTTCCACATCCTGCTTTCAAAAAAACCTCTTTATTTTGGAAATGGAATGGTAAAAAAAAAATACATTTGGCGATGTTACAATAATCAACTTGAGAAAAGATGTTTGTATCTGCATTAGCTGAAAACAAGCTACATAAAAGAGGCACAGATTATAACTTTAGAACAAATCAGAAATAAGATATCTACTAACCCTGCTCTGAGTTATTGGGAAGATATATCATATAGATACTAGTTATTGTGCATTTAAATGGACAGATAACTTTGAGACTCCAACCCAGATAGTTGCTTAAAACAGTTCTGGATGTTTGAGATGAGGAACAGCTTGATGGTAAACCTGATGAGCTGCAGTGTTCTGGAGATTGGAGCCCTTTTCTCATAGTACTAAAAGTTGCCAATGAGGCTTTGAGAGGCCTTGGCACTAAATGAGGGAATTGAGCAGCTTGCAAAACTGCGATGTGGCTCCACCTGGTGGAGGTGATGAATGAATACACACAATGAATGGATTTTGATTGTTTATTGAACTTAGTTGCTTTTAAGGTATTCAAGTTTTGCTATATTAATATCATTTCCATCTTTTGCTTTCCTGTTGACCATGTATGATCAATGGTCAGTCATTTCTAACATAATCCTATGTGACATTTTTGAGCAGTTACATATTTTACATCGTGTTGGTCTTAAACTTGAATGAATACCTGGATTTGTCAATGCTCATTTTGTCTCGTGCCTTCAACCTTTGTTAAGGGCTTTTTGTCTCTAGAATTCCACTATGACAAAGTCTAAGGATGGTTGAGGAAGTGACAGTAATTGATTGATTTGGGGACAAAATCAGACCTGACAATTGCTTTCGAGGGTAGAATGCTTGTATTCTGCGTTCTCCTTATTGAAATGTCCTCAGTTCCCGGCACCTTCGCCAGGGACATGGATGTGTTCCTAGCACCTTTGTGGTGGAGAGGGCTGAACATCTTAAATGGTTACTTTGTACTTCGATGCAAGTGCAGTCCCACCCTCACATGTTAACTGTTCCTGGAGCAAATAAATGGCTTGAGTCTGCACTCTCTCAGGTGACACAATGAAGTCTCATCTCTGCTGCTGTTTCTACCTGGCTGTGAATTACGAGCACTGCCCTTATTTTTGTCTGATATTAGCTGACCGTGACCCAGCTCTCTGCCACTTTTGCCTCTCTCTGCCTCATTTGTTTTCTTATGCTATTGTCATTGTCCATATTACTGTTCATTCCACTGTTTTTCCCGGCACCTATTGTACGTTCAGTAATCCTGGTGGGGGGTCCCTCATTGACTTGGCCCACCCAAGGTTTCTTCCATTTTTTTTAAGGTTTTCTTGGAAGGGTCTAAGGGTGGTTGTGCCGGGTAGGTTAGGCTGTGTTGAATAGGTAGGCTGTTATCTCTTTCTAAAATCTGCTATAGCGTGTCTTGTGATTTGTTCTGCTTCCTTATATTTGTCCTATATCATTCTGTTCTATGGTTGACTGTTGATCAGTTAGATCAAGTTAGGCTCATTCTTTTTAAAGTCCTTTGAGACGTGCTTGTGATAAAGGGCTATAGAAATAAACGAACTTGAACTTGAACTTGACACAATTTCTTGTCATGACATTGGGCCCCAGAACTGCTACCGGCCTTCAGCTAGCACAGGCTGGAGTCCCTCAGGGTCAGCCTATATCTGGAAGCAGACAGAGAATATTGTAGGTGGCAGTGGCTGCTTGCTGTCAGCTGCTGATGGAAAGGTCCCAAAGGTTAATGTGTAGTAACTAAAGGCTGTTACTCTTCTCCTTTGGAACTGCATTCCATGCCTACAGCGACCACAAGTAGTGGTGTGAACAGACAGCATGGTGGCAGCGGTGTATATCAATAGGCAGGAAAGCCTTGGCTCCCTGGGCCTGTGCAGGTGGTACAAGAGTTATGGGTATGGGTGCATCAGTAGCTGCAATCATTGAGGGAGGCACACGTGCCAGTATAGGATAAACGGTGCAGGGGTCTAGCTGTCCATAGAGACCCTGATCCCTGAAGAATGGAGGCTCTACACCAAGTCAGAGCGCCCAGCCTGACCACTGAGAGTATCCAGATTTTTACACTGGATGGCAGATACAATTATATAGGCATACAAGAATGGACATTCCAGCACCAGCCAGGTAGCAACTTTTTAGGCACTCTGTCAAGGTGCTTCCCTTCCCTCAACATAGACAGCTCACTCAATGTTTGCTATATTGTACCATCAGAACGTTGCCGGAATCTCCAACAGGATATTTGTCTCTCAGGTCTCAAGTAGAAGTGCCGTCACTGCTGAAATTTTAATTGGGTGGAAGTGAAATTACTGGTGTAAAAATCTACTGGCAAAATGTAGTGTAGCTCATTTAAAGTGTACTCAAAGTTAATGAGTTACTTAAAAAACAGTGTCATTACAATTGATCTTTGCCATGCAACACAAAAATGATGAGAGGACAGAGTTATAATTAGAGTTAAAATATAAAATAAAGTGCATAGCTAAACAAAGATTTGTGATTCAGTGACTTGCCTTTACCTTACTTCACTCGTCACTCATAAATTGGCATGATATAGAGAGCCATACAAAATGTGTTCTATGTAACAGATATCATTTAAAATGTAGCTGTTAAATATAATACTTAAACATACTTAAGTAAAATTACTGAATTAAAAGTACAAGTACGCAAAAAGCTACCCAATAGCTGTAAAGAGTGTAATTTGTTACTTCCACCCTTTTTGTGCTTAGCATGCATCAGAAGTGATTTACTCTTATCACCATACCCACAGGACTGATGGGCCAATTCCTCCAGTAGCTCCAGTTCAGGGGTGATGTCTTTTTCAATCAGACTAGCAACCCCAATCCTTTAGAACTGACATCATTATCAGGCTGGGGCAGCAAAGCCTTAGGCAGTGTCTGGTGCCTCAGTTTACAGCAGACGTACAGTATAGTGTTTGCCTATGCCCCAAGGGGTGTGTAAATACAATTGTATATAGATGGCTTGACGTTGTTCCTAGTGTAGTCTTTGCAATTCCCCCCTAAGTGTTTTACTCGCTTTCTGGATTCAACTGCTGGAAATTGCCACTTAGGCCCTGTGTGTGTGTATTGGACAGCAGTGTTTCTAGTGACCTGGAGGTATGAACGCTCTACAGTGAAGTAAGTGATGTAATTTAATAATTTTAATAATTTTGAACATAAACATAATGATGTCAAAAACTAAGAAAATAAGGCACAGGTAGAAAATAACCAGAATTATCTTGTAAAGCCTATGTTAAATTGCAAGACTGTTAAAGTCTTTGAATTAGTTACCAGTTGCTAACATTAACTTGTTAGCTATTGTTTTATGTTTTAGGTGTCACAAATAGTGAGAGAATGTCTGGCCTGTTAGCATTTTGTGACCCTGTATCAAGTCACTTTTTATGGTCTTGCAGGTGTCTGACAACAGAAACAGAAAGATATGTCAATGACAACAATTGTATTATGATACCAGTTTAATTGAAATTCAAAATAAGTGATGACAGACTGAGTTGGAGGCGATGAAAAGTGGGATTCGTAACATTACTCTTAATGATGACAACTCCTTTCTGTCCCCTTGCCTGTGCGCTGGGACTCCACTGCGTTTCTATTGGACGAGAGCCTTTTTGACATCACATCCTGTCGTTCTTCCTCTTCTGTAGTTTGTACATCCGGAAGGTGGGGTTTTTGTTGCAGCAGCGGTTTGTACTATTAGACCCTATGCCTCGGTATGCTCCATTAATGCAGTCATCAAGATAGCATCAAGCGAGGGGAGAAATACAAATCCTGCTTAGGTAAGGCTTCAGATATATCTCAATGGCATGGAATAGCTGGGTGTTTCTAAACACTGTGGTAGAAATAGGCTACCACACCGGCTCCTTATTTAAGGAAGGGCGAACGACCAAAATACCCACTAGGGTGACCGCCTAGATTAGTGCAAATCAATGCCACACACATAACTAGTTTATTTCAGCCAATTTGGGTTTATTTCTGTTGGCGGGAATATCGTTATTTACTTGTCGGCTGTCCCGTTGAAATGCTAAACGGACATACGGCTGAGAGCTAGGTAGACGTCCTGTTGATTATCGTTGTACACATGTAGCCTTTCAGTCACTGTGGACATTTGTATTGTGGGTCAGCCTACTTTCAACACGGCTTTACATCGGTTTTCGTACAGTTTATGATGTCTCGGATGATATACGTTTGTATAAGTTTGACTGTGGTGTTGTAATACGCTGTTTAGCAGTAGTCATTAAAGTCCTTAGTGCGTCTTTGTGAGCTTTTCTGTTGATGGTCAACTGCCGTTAGACAGAAACTACGGTGTTACTACCGCTCAGATTTGGGTAATGCTATGTGTTTTACAAATGTAGCCTACCCGTAGTATGTGTTTTTATAGTGCAGGCTTAGAGTTTGAGTTAAATTTGACGGTTATAGCCTACTTAGCTAATTTCCCGTCGACAATAACAACGATTCGTTTGTGCGGATAAGTTTTCCCCCTGAGGAGATGACACACCCAATCTGGCTCATGGTGCCTTTCAGTGCAATCCTACCTGTCAGCAAAACGGCTTGTTTCCATAACATTGTCTTGTTTTCCTCCCCACCATTTTAGCATGCATTACTAATATTTGGTCTCAGGCAGGAGTTCCCAGACGTTTTCATGTCAAACCCCTCCAGAGATTTTATCTGAAGGACCCCTTGTCTGAGAACATTTTGTTGTTGGACATGACTTGATACAGAACTGGACAACTGTCTATACTATAGTCTATACGTGGGGGGAGTAAGCCTCTGATTAGAATAGACATTCCTATGTCATTTTCTCACTTTCCTATCTACATAATGAAATAGCAATAGAAGTGTTAAACTATCAATCTTTTTCTGGGGGCCTGCTGAACCCCCCTCAAGGACCCCTAGTGGTCCCCGGACCCATCACTGGGAACCATTGGCTGGTTCTCAGGGGACTTCAACAGTGCCACTGAGAAAATGGGTCACTGTGCCAAAGAAAAAGCTCAAATTGGTACTGTTACTGTAATTCAAGGCAGAGGCAGTTGAGTCTAATACAAGTGCAGTGTGTGTTTTGTTCTTGTGATATATTGGCCTAGCCCATCCTAAAGCTGGTGCTGAACAATATGTGTGTAGCTTGTGTTGTCTGACTAGGGCCCGACCGATATGAGATTTGTGGGTCTGATGCAGATAATTCAATTTCCGATAACCGATGTAAAACATTTTTTTTGATCAAGACTGGTTCTCTCTTCAGAGTAAAGCATGACTAAAATGATAACTAAAGTGCATATTTTCTGGAAAACTGAGATCCAATAATGATGAAAACATATCAGTGTTTCTCTGTAATTTTATGCAGCTGTGGTCCTTTTTTTTTTTTTCTACTTTTGTCCCATATCTGTGGCTGTTTGAGTCCAAGTTATGTTTCAAGTTGAGATTGTAGTGCTAAAAATGTTTTTTAATCATAATAAAATCATTACTTCTAAAACATTTGGACTACACTTATTTTAATTGCTATGCTAATTTTAATTTCACATTTCCTCTAGCAGTTGTGGTAATTTCCTACCACTGCTAAATGAATACAGAGGAAACACTGCATAAATGAGTTTCAGCAAATGAGAAAATGCCCCAATTTTACAGGGTCATAAAAATGCATATTGTAACACCCCCTCCCTACAATACAGGCTAAGTCCCTCTCATCTTTCCCTCTTCCTCCCTTTACTTCTCCCATTCAATGAGAGAACCATCCTGTGGTAAAGCGTGAGAAGGAGGTGTGGCTGAGTGCGTGTGTTTAGAGTCTCATTGCGTGAGTCTCATGCTCAATGCTCAAGCTCAGTATATATCTTTGCCATTGGTGACTGATGTTATTGCTACTGAGCAACAACTAAGCGTTCGCTTGCTAGCCAGTGTGGTTAGCTAGTTACAAGTGGCTGTGGCATGAGACCGGTGATTTAAAACATGTTTAATCGGAAGAGGGACATTTAGGGCTGGGGCATTTGTTTATTGACAGGGAAAATTGAATGAAAAGGTCAGTCATATTTTTACTTTCCAGCCTTTTATTGTACGAACTTGCAAGCTAGTAGGCCTACTCACCATCAAATCTATACATTTAGCACTGAATGGGCCTGGCTGTACGACTTGTGGAGTTGTCACGGTTATTTACTTGATCCAAGGTGTGTCAATTGTGCCATCTGCTGTACAAATTGTGTGTATTGCCAAGCTGTCTGAAAATGGCACAGGTGTTTATCGCCCAGTCCCGTAGAAAAAACACTGTTAGGGAAACAGCATCAAAGGAAACAAACACTACTGTGTGTAATGGGCTTGTTCGCCCAAAACAGACAGGAGTGGAGATCCTTTGTTGCTGCCCTACATGCCAGTAGGCATAAAGGGCAGTAACCGTTTATCGCTTCATTCCACTATTGTTTTGAAGACTTTTATTGGTGCCTTATCGGCGTAACAATCCAATAGGCTATATCTTTGAAACGGCAGTATTGGCTGATAATATCGGCATACCGATTAATTGGTCTGGCCCTAGATGACTATCTTGAAGTGACTGATTGTGTGTTTTTGGTGTAAAAGTGTAACTTTTACGCTGTTATCGGGGCCCGTATTTTGTGTGGGCGGACAGATGGAGGGGTGGAGGATAGAATGGGATAAGCAACACACACACACACACTTGTTCCATCTCATCTCCATAGTAGTGACTCTTCTTTGCTATCAGGGGAAAGTGAGAAATATAATTCATCATCCAGCTTAATGTGCCTCAGGGGTGAACAAGGCCTAGTTTCAAACAACCTCAAAAAAATACATGAACGATGCCTTGCCATTTTTCATCTTTCCGCCATAGTCTTGTGTCCTGAATAAGTATTGGACTTCGTGGTTCAGCGATGTAATAAGAGATGTGCACCACCCCAGATTCTTCTAGTCAGTTATTCAATTATTGCAGCGAAAGAATAATTTATTATTCAGTATTTGTTGACTTTTATCTGATTGCCATGTGTTACAGCCTAGGCGTCACTACAGTAATTTCTTCATTGTATGCTGAGACTTTTGCTTTTGTAATTATGGCATAAGGAGCTGACTTTTTTTTTTCTTCACAGCAAAACATATTTTCAATATTTCTAATAAAAAGTTGAAAAGAAAGTCAGAAAAAGACGCATAATTTTTAAATCAGCTGTCAGCATACACATCCCAACTATCTAAGTTTGTCAAACAGTTAAACCTGTGATTTAAATTGAAGTCAACCAGTGTATTGTCACTGATTATGGCTGACAATTACACCTCTGGAATGACCTAGTCATCCCCCTCTTAGACGACTCATGAGCACACTGCTGACTCCAACAGAATAGGAACTTGTTTAGGGAGGCCAGTTCAGGGATTGTTTGGCGCTCTTGTACAAAGAAGTAGCTGATGTTTTGCACTAATATCTTTAAGTTTGACCATTTTTATGCCAAAAGATTCCAAGTATCCAGTGTTTCTCCCAGAATTTTATTCTATTCAGGGTGGAAAAGCCTCTGAAACAGCATTTCGACCATCGTAGGACACTAACACTCCACTGAAACCCGGACTAATGAAATTCTTTTAGGATTAACTGCTCTTTAAGACAGGGTGATCCAACACTCCCATTGAATGGTAGGGGAAACTCACTGCCTTTATGTTAAATATTAACTTGCATAAAACATTATTGAACAATTAAATGAGTAAATAAAATGTGGAAAGAAAGTCAAATTTCATTGCAGGTTTTACAGACTGTAGCTGTGAACAGGGAGGAACATCTATCATATCGTCATGACTGGCCAATAAAAGCCACATATTGGCTCAATATATAGGCAAACATGTAGCTAACGCACTAAGAAGAGTTTCAGAGTTTGCGTTGTGGATGTGAGATTCCCATTCTGGAAGACGGCTGTATCAGATCCTCATTTCACGTCCTCATTGATCCTCATCACTGGTAACACTCACTTCAGCAAGAGCCATATCTGCTTATAATTCAATTATAAGGCCTAAACTGTAGTAAAACACAACATATTATGTAGCCTTTTTTATTCTCATTGATCAATAGAACTCTCAAGAAATAACTGACGCAATGCAACATTTAAATGTATTTTGAAGCTGTTAAGGGTATCTTCATTTACTATTTAGTAAACATTTGAATTAAATTTGTTGAGTAGTGGTGGCACAAGAAAATTAGGAAGTTGGTATTGATATGCAAATTCTACTCATTAAGAATTTATGTTTGCATACTAATTTCATGGTCTTGGAATTATAAATCTCTATCAGTGTTTAGAGTAGTTTTAAGATATTGAGCATTAAAAATGTTCATATCCCATAGGGAAAAACAAATGTTTTTTAATTTGCATTTTACCCACTTTTAAAAAATCAAAGCTTTCAGCCTCATAGAGCTTCATTATAGGAATAACATACTTTTTTTTTTTTTTTTTACCAGAATTTGAGATTGAAGTTTGTAATCCCAAGGTCACATTTCAGGTTGTTGGGCTCATGTTATGACACTACATGCTGTTTGAAGACTTTCTTTCTCACTCAGTGTTTTGAGGTAGGGTTTTTTGTGTGTGGGCAAACAGTCCAATACACACTGAGTTTGTATTCATGCTCTTTCATATGCGAGATAACACTGTTGGTGTTTGCAACATTGTAGCCACTTGGTACCATCAACAACACGGCTGGATTGAGCCTTGCTGTTGGGAAAACACAGTTTTCTGCTTAGTTGTAGACCTACAGCTCACTAGTCATCCCAGGCTAACATCAGCAAAGGTGGAGAAAGGTCCTGTGAATGAGGCTGAACTGGCCCTGCATTCCTGTTCCCCTCCTTCCAAGACTGTCTGGATGTTTATCCCAGTGGCTCCGACCACATCCAAGCCCCTACTCGAATGTTTCTCTTTACACTAAGCCCTCCGGTTCCTTTCTGTTACCACAACTTGTCAGAATGAGACAAGTATTTTCCGAGATGCTTCATTTCACTCGTTTTGGACTTATCCCTGGCTGGTTCATATCAAAGAACTTCATGCACTTTCCTTGTCAGTTTGTTTGATTTTATAATGCGGTTCCCCAGTGACCCGGATTCTTCTCTCTGGCCATGTCATTTAGAAGATCAGCATGTAATGGTACTGGAGTCAGAAAACCATCTGCTAATGATGTTGGCAGTGGAAGTGGAGGGTCAGGGTAGCAAGACCAACATATGGATTTTTTTACAGGACTTGGAAAGAGTTTCTTTCCAAGAGTGATTACGGGCAGGAGATAGGGATGTAGAGAAGTGCATACCAAGCCCCCCATCAGTCGTCTGCTTTCTGTCAGTAGGGAGGGAAGGGAGGCCTATATATTTTGCGGGACAGTCGGCTCCAGGACCCATGCGAGAGCAATGGGATACTTTTTGCCCTCGTGGCCATTGGAGAGTGGGCAGGGCACCGCCATTGACCAGGGCCTGTCCTGTGAAAACATCATGTCCACTGACGGAGACACTACTCTTTCCCCCTCTCTGTTTCTATTCATCCAGCATAGAAGGCCAGGCTATGCCCATAACATTGTAGTTCCTAGCAAAGCCATCCGCCAAAGGAAAAACACGGCGCCTGCACTGTTCAACTGCAAATACATTTTTTTGTGTGGTGAATTCACCGCTACTCTCCAAGATGTGTGAATTGGGAAATTACACTTTTGGTCAATTATTGGGAAATGAGCATACCTCATGATCCTTTTTTCCAAGGCAGTTGGTTTGACATGCTGGCATACAGTAGATGTGAATGCTTTGTGTGATGGGCCAGTAACCAAAATCAATGGGCGTTATTTCCCACAAGGAAGTGGAACAAGATACAGAAATGTTTGTATGCAGCACACCATGAAAACAACACATTGATCTGAAGCAGTAGACACTCTATCCCCTCCAAATGAAAAATGTATTTTTGAAGCATGAATTCCCCTTATCTCACTTCTGGCACCCAGATCTCCAGTCCTGCTTAGCTACACCCAAGTGTTGTGTGTGTTTACCTGTTTTACTTCATTTGTCTGTTAGTTTGGTGAGCTTGTCGGTCATTTTCTTTAAAGGGTAACTTTGGTATTTTTCAACCTGGACCCTATTTTCCCATCTTTTTGTGTCTAAGTGACTAAAAGGGACAACAATTTTTGAAGTTGGTCCAGTATTGAGCGAGATCGCTTCAGCCGGCAGCCGCGAAACGGGCTGCAATGTAATCCGACGGGGCAAATCGTACCGTCAATGTACGTCCACTTAAAGTGCTCGTTTTTGCCACTGACAGGCTCAGATTGTTATTATAAGTGTCTGACAACATTATGGAAAGGACCCTACAGAGAAATGAAACGTTTTTCTTTACTTTTCGCTTGATCCGGTCTCGCAAGAGTTGAGTTGTTGCAGGAAGTTACACACAGACCGGATCAAGCGAAAAGTAAAGAAAAACGTTTCATTTCTCTGTAGGGTCCTTTCCATAATGTTTCCATAATGGCTGAAGCGATCTCGCTCAATACTGGACCAATTTCAAAAATTGTTGTCCCCTTTACTCACTTAGACACAAAAAGATGGGAAAATAGGGTCCAGGTCGAAAAATACCAAAGTTACCCTTTAATTGTTCTCCCCATTTCTTGCTGTCCAACTGCTCTCTTTTTTCACTGTCTCTCTTTGTCTCATGCTGTGCGTGTGCAATGCTAGTTATTTTCACCACGTCCCAGCATGCCCACTGTGGTGAAAACGATCCCTCCTGAACCAGCAAAATAACAGGAAATTCGGCCATAGCTTTGCCACTACAGGAACAAGTTCCAAAGAAGCACAGTAGTCTTTGCATCATACATGCCATGCATTCTGGGTGCTGACCAGAGCATGTGAGCCGAGTTGAGCGACTTGAAATTCTGCTCATCGCTCACACCGTTGTGCCCCCACTCCGCTCAGCCGCTCCTTGCCATCTCCTCCCTTTCGCTCCATTCTCGCTCAGCTGGCCGATTGACAAACACCTGCGCTCCAAGTTTGCTCCACCCTCTTCCAAAAGAAGCCCATCATTTTGAAGTTTGGCATCACCCACATGGATCAATGAGAGGAATTATCTTACCCCATAATTAAACAAACTTCTCACTGTGTGGACACTATTGTATGTGTATGGTTTGGTGCACAAGATGGATAACTTTCAAGCAACGGTTCACCCCAAAATGAAAATTCTGTCATGATCTACTCACCCCTGTCTCTAAACAGGGCTGTAGCCATTATACTGCACAGCTTGTGCAGTATAATCCAAGTGTTTTGTAGCTGAATGGTTTTGATTTGTGAGCAACACTGGAGCTGAATGGAGTGAGTAGGAGCAGTGATGTTTTATTGTTTTGCATGTGCCCCACACTCAGGTTAATACATGGTCGCTCCGCTCACATGCTCTGGTGCAGACATTCTGTGTATGCTTGACATTTTTGTGATGTGATGACATGGTTTTAACAGCAACAGTGAAACAAAAGAACGAATTGAGTCGTAGACTTAGGTAGATCTTACAACCACTCAGCTGCCTTGTAGCCTGTTTTCTCTGAGCGAAGGTAAAAGTCTACTCTAAAAGTTGCTTTCCTTTATTTCATAGGGTTCTTCTTTACCTCAAGGGAGGATTTCTAATCATACAACCTTGTGCTGCTGTCTTTTCAAACCTACCTCTGTGTCTAAGCCCTGGCTATACTCTATGCTCTCTGGTTCCAGTATGTCAGTGGGGATAATATCCCTATCCTGAGGGAACGGAGGCCTCTTTGGATTGACCATGCTACATTCTAGCAGATGTGTGGCATGCCTCTGGGTGTTTTGAGATACAGCTCTGTCATGGTAATGGAACAGTGTAAGCAAACTGCTGAACAGGACTGTAGGCGTGTGATAACGGCACTGGAGATAAAAATAGGGCCTCCTCACTGCTTAGAGGGGCTGCATGGTGTTAGAGGCCAATCTAGAAACTGCTCAGTTGGTACAGTAAGATGGTCAAAACCATACACACTCATTCAGCTAATTCAAATCGAAAAGTCTAAACTTACAATTCTGAAATGGTAGATCTGAGTCTGACGTCATTTGGGCCTCCACTTTTTTCAGTTAGGTGTAATTGGTTACTCCCAAACATCTGTCAGTTACAAGCATCCAGCAGCCCCTCTCCAGAGACTTGACCCCTCAGTATTTCCCACTAGCCACCCCTCATCTCCGCTCGATAAGGGATGGAGGTTAGCACTTCCATCCTGTGGTAATCCATTGTAGCACCTAGGGGTCCTAGAGGGTGGTGGAGTTGGTATGTGACTGGGCCTGCATTGTTTCCCATTAGGCGAACTGAAAGACTGAAAAGTCTTAGCAAGATAGAGATAAGAAGTGGGCAGTAAAGATTTTTTCAGTAGGTGGTGATAGATTTGTCAATGAATGTATGTTGTGAGCTAAACGCATGCTGCTTTGTATCCTGAATCAACTGTGTGGAATGCTGAAGTAACAGGAGAGAGATGAGTGTTTGGAGAAGACTGTTGGGGTCAGCTGAAGGGAGGTTCCCCCCTTGTTATTCCAACTTCACAATCGTATCCAGATGGATTGTTTTCGAAATGAGGATATCTGTTGTGTTTTCTGTTACTGGCCATCGACCAACTGAAAGGCTTTTTGCACCCTGATGTCATTGGGTGACTATGTATTTGCTCAACATACTCCAAGACGCAGTGTATTGTTTCACCCTCTTTCGTCCTCCTCACAGACATCGAACCAGATCAGTGAAGATTGTGCTACATTTGCTCCTCTGAGATTATCTCCACATGAATAAGGGGAAAGTTTAATAGTGGGATGTGTTTGAAAAAGCAGCCTACTTGGTGCTGCTGAAGCAGGCAGGATTGTACCGCGGGGAAGATTAGCACCCCACTGCCCAGTTTTGTCAAAGGCTCCTCTGTGCGTCTCCCTGGCCAAGGGTGGTTAGTATGCATCATGGGGTGTTTGTTCAACATTTTTTCCAAGCTGCCCTATACCTTAGCCGAACCATTCTATGATCTCTACCGACAGTGAACATTTTAACTTGCACATATATAGCCTATATATCTTGACTAAAGACATCTCTCCAATGTGTCCACTGTGTTTCACTGTTAAATTATTCAGTGTTGCTTCTTCCATGATAAACAAGCCTGTGAGTTTTCTCCTTGAATCCCAGCTGCTGTGCTTATTGCAGGAAACCCTTCTTGGTTCAGAGGCACCTGCCACATGACTGAGGTGACTCATCTAGGCCATACCGTTTAGGCCACAGTGAGTTGTAATTTTGACATCACTTATGCTTGAAGGTTGCAACCCATAGAGAGCAGTGCAACAGCAGTTCTCTGCCATGTGATTTGGTGCCAACTTACTCTTTAAATATAAGAAGGGAGATCATAGTGTGGTAGGTACTTTAGGGGGGAAAACACAGTGCAAAAAACAATTGTTTCAGGATGAATTTCACAATATTTTTTTAAGATGATGTCATCATAGGTCTGTCCCCTCAAATTACGTCACGTCCTGGCATGGTTTTTGTGGAAATCACCATAGCATGTGCCAACTCACTCTGGAATTTTCCAATGCCGCCACAGTGTTTCAGTCAAACCAAACACACACTAGGCCACCCCTGAGTGTTTTGGGTTGAGTCAGCTGACCACACAGGCTTCGAGAAAGTGAAGTTACAGACTGCGAGAGGGACCAGCTGAGCTAAACTCTAGAGATCTACAGAGAGGAAGGAGGATGGGGAAAGTGAAAGGGAAAGGGGACCTCGGAGGGGCCAGAAAAGCCCCTGTTTTTCCCCATCTGGTAGAGGAGAGGAAATCCCCCACCAGTGACCTCTGGGATGGAGAGGGAGGGGGGGGGGGGGGGGGGAGTCATCGTGTTCCCTGTAACTGTGGCTCAGATCCCTTGGAGGCCTTCTCTTGGTCTCAAAATGCACATACACACTCACACACACAACTGGAATCTAGCCAGATGACTGCATTCTGAGCACATGAGTGAGGATGATGTTGAAGTTGACCATTACTACGCTAACACACTGGTCTCATCGCAATGAAGCTGTCAGTTTTCCAGAAGCAGCAATGGCTCCCTTTCGTTAATATCTCACGGAAAGTGTCTCCTGCCCTACCCTCCTGGTTATCTACACTCTCCACTGTGAAGAGGGCGTGAGGTTGACCAGATTCAAGCATTTCTCTTATTGAATTCCACACAAATACAGCAACCTGAGGGACGTAAAAACACGCCACGAAAATGTAATAACTAGACCTTTAGTCATATGGCTAGACTTTGGGATGACCAGAAGGGCCCTGGCCAAGGATTTGAGGCTGCGCACCAGCTCACAGTGGGTGAAAATATCTGCGATATAGCTTGGAGCCAGACCTTACAGTGCTTTTTAAAAGTGAAAAGTAAAATCGAAAAATCAATTCTAAACCTGTTTGTACCAGATAAAATCCTAGCTGCTGCATTTTGAGCAAGCTACAGATGTGGAAGAGCCTTTTGGTTAATGAAGGAATAAAGAGAGCCACAGTAGTTGATAAAAGCATGGATGATCTGATTCATCCTTTTTCCTACCATTTAGGTGTGGAAAAAAAAAAGCACCAAAAAAGACTCACTGCCAGGGCAGGTGGACGAGCTGGGGCCCAGTTGTCAAGGGAATCTTAATGAATTCCTGCAGCCTGCGTGGCACTAGTGTCATGTATATTTCAGCAGCCAAGCCCCCTAGCTACCAGAGTGGCCTAGTAGGCTCCCCCCCCCCCCAACACCCACACCCCTACACCCGCTACCAAGGCCTAGTACCACACTCCAGTCCCAAATCTGGGTCAGGCCTAAGCATTAATTCCTCTTTTGCTTTTCGCCCTCCAT
Source organism: Centroberyx gerrardi (assembly GCF_048128805.1). Taxonomy (NCBI): domain Eukaryota; kingdom Metazoa; phylum Chordata; class Actinopteri; order Beryciformes; family Berycidae; genus Centroberyx; species Centroberyx gerrardi. The sequence goes on along the minus strand of NC_136006.1, from coordinate 28,398,945 downwards.
TTTAACCTTTCATGCAACTTCGGGTGAACTGCAGCTGGGAAATATACCGGGGAACCCCCCCCTCGCCCTCTCTCTCTCTCTCTCTCTCTCTCTCTCACACACCACCACCCTCCATCCTGTGAAATGGTTACAGTATGCACTCTGCAGTTCTTAGCATTATTGGCTTATATTTCCACTTCAGTGATTCCACTTTTATTTACAGTGATAGGTTTTTTTTTATAGCTTTGGACCAACAAATTCAGTGATTTGTAGGTGTAGGTGGGGGCATGTGAATAATTTAAATAGTGACCCCAGTGCAAAAGTGCTGAGCTTTGCTAACCTCTTCCTGCAGAAGGGGTGTGTGTGTATCCTTCCTATGAGACCTTGCATTGCTATGGTTACTGAAAACAAAGACAGGAAGAGCACCGGTCAGACTTGACTTCCTGGTCAGGGAGAGTGGAGTCATCATGATGCCATTTCCTCAGCATGCAGACACGGCGAAGCTAACAACCACACTAACATCTGGCGTAGTGTACTGCAGTTCAACTTGATGCAACCCAGAAGTTGCCCTCTGCATTTGGCAAATGTCACATTTTGTGTACATTAGTTGTAGTTTGAGGGGAAAACTGGGAATTTTATTTCCACACCAGAAGTTTGGGGCACAATGGCAAATTTGTCATTTTGTTAAGGATGTTTAGTTTTTTATTGTAGGGTCTTTCTGTCTGTTTTTCACTACCTTTACATTTTATCTCATAGTGAAGCCATTTTTGATTGTAGATATGAAATGTTTCATTTTTTTTTTTTAGTAAACTCTCAGCTAGTTTTTGTTGTTTTTAGTCAAAACACACACACTAGTCTAAATTTTCCAAACTTATCTCCTTATTTTGAAGTCACCCCAGTGCTTGCGGACATCTTTCACAGCTTTAGGGAAAACTGAACTATTTCCCCAGTGCAATATAAAGCTTTTTTGGGCACTCTGGGCATTTGTGCCCATAATTTGTCCTAATACCCTTGTGGTGTCTTTATAGTCATTTATCCATTCAGTTTCCACTCAGTGTAACAGTATTGCTTCACACTGATGCAGAGTGGAACCTGGCACAGTTCACACACATCCTGACTTTGCCAAGTGTGCTTCTAAAAGTCTCTCCAGATGCACTCTACCCTCTGTGGTGAAGTCAGTGCCTATCTACAGTATATACTGTCAGAAAGCTCTCTGATTGGCTGGGAGGCCAACCAGATGAGTTGGGGGAAATCAGCAGTTGTGATTAGTCACAGAAAAGTCAGTCTCACAGAGATGCAGGACTCTAATAGTAGTCAATCTGGGGAGTTCATCCACACCCTGCCCAATTTTGATGGACCTGTTTTGGACTCCTATTGTCGTACCTCTGCAATATAACAATATAACAATATTTCATTTCGTTTACACCATGACAATTGGACAAAAAGTTCAAAAGTTGCTGATGTTTGAGTAAAGCATGTGCATTTTCAATTGCTCTGCCTTTTAAAAGGATGAAAACCTTCAGTTCAAGCAAAAACATGAAAATTGCCAAAGTTGGATTTATTACATGTTTCACATCAGCAGCAGTATATTTGCCTTCCTCAGCCTTGTCTGCTGTACACCCCGTGCAGTAATGTCTCACTATATTTGCTGAAGTGACATGTTTACTGTTTGGGAGGAGCAGATTATGAATAATGCCTGTGAATCAGCTCAGTGTTTCCATTAGTCTGAAATTTCCAGAGGATGAATGAGACCTCTAGAGATATAAAGAGAGGGGGAAAGAGAAGGGAAGGGCCAAGGAGAGTCTCAGCTCTATGATATGACAACAAGAGCCCACCGTCGTCTGACAGTGTTTCAGACTGCCAAGACAAGACTCTGTGCAGCTTTTCTGTCGATGTTATCACTTCTCAGCTCATCAGCTCAAGGTGACATTAGTTTGCATTTGTGCAGACGCATGGTTGTGTTTTATTTGGGGAAGGTACGACTGTAGTTTTTAACTGTCTGCAAACAGGTTGTAATGAGGTGTTTGGTTACGGCGGTTGCTCAGTTACAGTTTACCTATCCAGCAGGATTGCCAAGGGAGGAGCCCGGAACCAAGGTGATTACTAATACCCGAGTGTCAGGGTTAGGATTCAGAGAGGAAGGAAGTTAAATGGGCTGGCAGGAGGGAGGACTGACAGGAAAGTGTGTCAGTAGGCTACTCCAGTCCACAGGAAGCAATGGGCTGGGCCTCTTCCTGCTGCGCTCTAACAACACAGGATATTTAGTGTTAGGCTTATCTGTCAGAGCCAGTCTCTGAAGGTGTGAATCATGTTAAAGTGATTCTGTAGTCCAGTGGTCTTCAAGCATGTGCCATGGAGAGCCATGTGTATATACAGGGTATCATTCCAACCAAACACTACAGCAGTTGGTTTCACTGATCAGTTCCTCCTCTCTGGTTGAAGGTGTACTAATTAGCTGCTGTTGTGTTTGGTTGGAAAGATACCCTCCATAATACATGTCTGTCAATGGCACATGGTTGGAAATCACTGCAGTAGTCTGTCACCATCCAGTCCTGTCTTTTGATGACCCCTGTGCACATTTGTTGCTCCTGACAGAAATTCGTTCCTTGCTGGTCCAAAGGCCGCGCAAGTTAAGAGTCGGCCGGCAGGCATTTACAACGTAGCCAATTTGAACTCTGTTGGAAGTTGGTCTGACAGAGATAAAAGATGTAGAAGTCAGCTGAAAGCAATCGACTCTGAGCTTTCACCCTCTGAGGGATAAGGCCCATAGAGTGCAGATAGATGGCCAATGATGTCTCCCTCCATTTTAACGAGGTTAGCACTTGGTGCCCTGACTTAATGCATTCCTAAATGCTGTCTTGCAGCAGGGTATGATAGCTTCATTACTTCTCTTCAGCGGCAATGACCTTTTGATGGCGAACTTTATAAAGTTCTAAGATTCATGAGTAGGCAATTTGGCACTTTAATGGTAGGGGTGGGGGTTGGGATTTGGGACTTGTTGGACGGAAGCCTAGTGGCTTGGCACAGTCAGTTACTGCCATCTTGAAACTCGAATAAAGTAACAATCACCATCTGTCCTAGCTTGTTACGGCGTCCACACAGTGTCCATGTGTCTGTACTTATGAGGGTTATTTACTGAACACAGTCAGGTGTGCTTTATACTTCATTCTTGTTCTGTGTATCCCTTGGTCCACCATTGATATGTTTGCTCTTTTGTCATTCACAGGTTGTGCCAGTGAGTTTTTGGGTGCAGGGAAGTAGCGTGTGTGTGTGTGTGCGTGCATGTGTGCGAGTGTGTGTGTGTGAGAGCGAGAAAGAGGAATCCAGTGATGGCTACCAGTAAGAGTAAAAACCAGAGCTCTCTGGCCCTGCACAAGGTGATCATGGTGGGCAGCGGAGGCGTGGGCAAGTCGGCCCTCACCTTGCAGTTCATGTATGATGAGGTAAGTCCACACACAACTGAACTAGGGATGCTCATTTTCCAAAAAACTCTTGATCGATTATTACCGTATGCTGCGCTTACTTGCAGACTAGTCCCTACAATAAAGTTGATTGGCTCATGAAAAGTACTGAAAAAATTATTGATTTGGAACCAGTATCGAAATCAAGTTACCAGAACCGGTACTGAAAATTCTCAAATGAGACCCAGCCCTACCAGAAGGTCTCATTGTTTGATTCCCCAGACCAGCTAGGAAAGTCAGGGCAAAGAATGGGTAATGCTTGCACTCCCACTTTCTTAAAGGAACCGGAAAGAAACCCAATTTAAAACACTGTTAAAAAAAACTTGCATTTCTGGGTACATTTTGTTGTTTGGTGGTGTATTTGTCTTATTCCTGTGGCTAACCGGCCAAATGTAGACGTCATGTCAAGATATTTACAGCACAGCTACAATGAAGTTTGATAGCAGAATTTTTTTCAGTACTCTAAAATATCCAATAGTAAACGTCAGGGGCTTGTTTCTAGACTCAACCACATTTCCTAAATCTACTCCAAAAAATGGTTAATTGGTGTCCTCTAAATGTAGTCTACCTTTTGAAAAGTTTTTTGTTTTTTACTTTTCTGTATAATGGGGCATGACTAAATTATATCTATTGGGTTGTCAGGCCATATGTGGCTCTTAAATGTGGCTTGAATATCAGATTTTAGTGTGCTTTAAAAACTCAGGGGAAACTCCTAGGCTGAAATCCTATTTGAACCAGATATTGTCCTATATCCAATACTGTTATCTGTGCATCTCTATTCCCTGTGAAAACCATGCATCATAATAATAACAAATACCCACACATAGCTGAGACACCATTCAAACATTACATGCAGCACATTTTCATGGAGGGAAGACGAGGTGCAACATCCTCCAGTGGAAAAAAGTTGTTCAAGCTTTAATAGCTCATTAGATTAAAACCATGACGTTTCGGTCCAAATGGACCTTCATCAGATAAGAAGACAAGAGAAAACAGGTTGTGTATGCATATCCCAGGGCTCATGAGCACACCAAGTCTTCCTCTTTGCATGTTTTGAGTTTTCAGAAGTGGACTCTGTATGGTCGTGTGCTTTTAATACAATGGATATAAAACTTCCTCCATCTCCCAATAGCTAGGCTTATCTCTTTATAACAAAACCATCATAAGGCTGTGCTATTGAGCCCATGTGTGTCACCAAGGATTGAAGAAGATAATCAGCCAGCAATTACGTCCTAAAATAACACAGAGGAGTAGGCTATAAATGTCTGTCCAAAGGCTGCCCACTCTGAGACGATAAGAAGAGGAAGTACTGTCGTGTGCCGTAGTCATGCGCTATAATATAACAGTAACTGAAGTAAAAAAAAAAAAAAAAAGGTGAAATAAAAAGAGGAAGAGAACTAGTTTTGGCTTCCCCCCACGTTGCTGAAAGCAAAAGTTGTTGCCTTTTTCTGTTCCCTTGCTTTGAGATGGCACAGATAGTCCTGTTCACCCACTGACAAGATTTAGATGCCAGTTTGCTGAGGGACTGATGCAAGATATAACTTGACTGAGAAGCCCTTCACTACCCAGAGGATGAGAGCAAGATTCCTTGACTGAATAATGAAATCTGATAGGATGAAACTTAAATGATCCCTGTAGGGAAACTGGGACGTTGCAGCAGCAGATGGTAATGGGGTACAGCATAAAATAGAATATAAATAAGAATATGGCAAACAGACAATTACAACACCAGAATGTGTTCAGTACAAATGTATGGAATGAAAGTAAGGAAAGAAATGAACTGCATGAGGGTGTGCAAAATATATATATATATAGAAAATATGAAAGTATACCAAAGATGTTAAATATATGCAGTATGAAATAAGTATATATGCAACATATGACATATTAGCATGATATGAGAATATGAAGAATATGTTACAGTATGTGAATGTACTGTATGTGACTATAGTATCCCCCTAGTGGTTAACATACAAACCAGGCTTCCACTCATTTCTAAGCTATGCATTCTATAGTACAAAATCCATACAAAAACCAAACTATTGTTTTTGTACTCTTTCTTTCTTTCTTTCTTTCTTTCTTTCTTTCTTTCTTTCTTTCTTTTTCTTTCTTTCTTTCTTTCTTTCTTTCTTTCTTTCTTCTGACCAAAAACTGCCTTCCCATGCACGAAAATGCATAAAACTCTGCAGAGTAGTCCAGTCTGGAGTCTGGTCCAAAACGACGCATACTGTAATATGGGGCCAGTCTTCCTGATGTTGGCGCTATAGCAACTGTCCAAAATTTAATGTGGAACATTAACATGTGGAAGCACTTCCTAGCTGGCTGTACAAATTCATGATCTGCCTAAGTCGTGAGATTGAGTCCTGGATGGTGCAACCATAATGTGACACTAATACAGCTACTGTATTTATGCTGGCTGGTTTAGGTGAAGTCCCTCTAAAGGCTTAAATGCATTTAAGCCGAACAGAATTCATTTTCTCCTCCTTTATATCCCTTTTTTTCCTCGAGGCTAAGCAGTTCCCAGCCGCCGTATTGCCGCTAGCAGCTAGCATTATTTCTTGTTATTTTAATGTGAAAAAAGTTTCACACTGCAGCTTTAAAAACCTGCCTTCTCATCCCTAGTTTGTGGAGGACTACGAGCCCACCAAGGCGGACAGCTACAGGAAAAAGGTGGTGCTGGACGGGGAGGAGGTGCAGATCGACATCCTGGACACGGCGGGCCAGGAGGACTACGCCGCCATCAGAGACAACTACTTCCGCAGCGGAGAGGGCTTCCTGCTGGTGTTCTCCATCACAGAGCACGAGTCCTTCACCGCCACTGCCGAGTTCAGGTACAAGACCTCACCTGTGTGTGGGAGCACAGGCATGGGTGTGTTAATAGGGCACCTATGGGACATTAACACTGTTTAAAATCTTGTCTAGATTCATGGGGTTAGACTGCTATCCATATTGGCCTTTTATTAAAAAGCAGATATCGGCCCGTCTTCCACCTCTGATATGATGCAGTTTGTAGGTTTCCAATGAATGAAGCCTTAGCTTGACGCTCCAACGATTCCCCTCATCCTTATCCACATCAAAAATAATCCACAGGACCACTCGGTAAAGTTGAACTGTTTACTTCGACACAAAAAATAATTGGTACAGAACAATTGTCAATTTCCAAAGTTATCAAATTACTGAAGCAAACTCAAGCGAGAATCGTTAATGAGAGAGAAAAGGAGAGAGGTCAAAAAACTGTGTGGCTCCACTCTCCGCTTGCCTGACTGCCACGAGATCACCCCAAAACTCTGCGAGAGACAGTATCAAAAGACAACTAAAGGTACGCAGTTACTAGGAAGCAACAATCATAGTCACCTATTCCCAAATATTACAAATGTAATATAAATGAGATTTTATGCATTTTAAATTATCCACACACATTTTAAGTGCAAGGAATCAAACAATTAACTATCGCATTACTGCAAATATAAACTGTAAATACATCAACCTGTAAATACTGTAAATATTCCTTCCAATTCCTTATAAATGAACCATGTAAATTACTGCTGTCTTACATATGAACTTAAATTATTGCATGCTAATTAGTCAAACATCAATAAACTGCATTTAGGCTCCTACACAGTTTGTTTACATATTTATTGTATAATTGTTCAACACGATCATTAATATTTTCCTGGATTTCATTGCAGAGTTTTAGTGTTTCATGGTCTAAATGCTGTTTCAGAGGCTTTTCCACCCTGCCAAGAATAAAATTCACAGGAAATCACAGAATACTTGAATTGAAAATAGGTGAAAAGAGCTAAGGATATTGAGGATGGGTACAAAATATCAGCTATCGGCAGCTTCAATTAAAAAAAAAAAAAAAAAAGATTAAAAAAAAATGTAATACTATGTGTTTGTCTGTGCACGGCAGGGAGCAGATCTTGCGGGTGAAGGCGGAGGAGGACAAGATCCCTCTCCTGCTGGTAGGGAACAAGTCGGACCTGGAGGAGCGCCGGCAGGTTTCCGTAGACGAGGCCCGGGGCAAGGCTGAGGAGTGGGGCGTCCAGTATGTGGAGACATCAGCCAAAACCAGAGCCAACGTCGACAAGGTGCACCTACACACACATATCATACTCAAGCAGATGTTTGACCTGTGCTGAATTTTTGTCCATCTTAAAGGTTTTCAAATCTACTACAGCTCAGGATAAGAATAATGTTCTTCATAATGTTTTGCAGATAGATGTAGTTTAGTTAAAAGGGTATTTATGGAATGAATTTGAAGTCCTCACAATACTGGACCCTGATTGGCCGACAACACCAGCTCCTCTAATGCAAATGAGGTAAACGTGCTGACTGGAGGCTTTCCAGTTCAAATGATGCAAATTGGCCTGATGGGAAGGATTTCAGTCATTGTTTAGTGAGGGAGGCCAATCAGGACCAAATGCAGTTGTGATGCGTTTCCTGGAGTTAGTCTGAAACTTTGAAAATGCAATAACTCCCATAAGGGCCCCCCTAAAATTGGTGTATTTTCAAAAAGTTGCAAACATTTTTCTGATTATATGAATGTTATTTGCATAATATGAAAGTTCTGAAACTATAGTGCCACAAAGGTATCTGCAGAAGTCTGTGAGTTCATTAGTTCATTTGGAGCTGAAACAATTTCTCTTGTTCTCTCTCAAGGTATTCTTTGACCTGATGCGCGAAGTGCGAGGCAAGAAAATGTCAGAAAACAAAGACAAAAACGGAAAAGGCAAGAACAAGAAGAACAAGAAGAGCTTCAAAGAGAGATGCTGTTTACTTTGAACTCTTTATGGACTTTAACAACCCACAACACAGTTGCTACATTGGGGAACATGTTCAAAAGCAGAGCAATCCTCCCTATCGTCATGTCAAATGAAATTTGTCTGATTTGTTTTTTCTTTTTTTAATAACTGTCCATGATTTAGTGTCTAGATCAATCTCAACCACTTTTTCCATGTCAAACTAAAGATTTAAATCTGAGTTGTTGTTTTAACGTAATGTTGCCACTATTCTGTGACTGTGACTTGGACTGCAGTGCTTGATGGCTCATAATAAGCCGATGACCAAACTGCCACTGACACTAACTCTAGATTTGCTCGAGACATTCTCCACTGTTTTACCCAGACACAGAGTATACTGCCTTGGACTACAGTTCAGTGTGTGCGTGTGTTTTAGTCCAGTAAACAGTCCTTTTGATTTGTTTTATTTGTCTTGAACTGCTTTTAGCATAATTCTTAGTTTATTTTAGTGTAGATCCAGTGAGCCTAGGTTGAGGCCCATCAGTTTACAGGGAACCTTAATGCTGCTGTCCCTAATATTCGTGATCATTTATGACGACACTTAATGTCTTCATCAAAGACGTTGGCCATGTTCTCTCCTCCAGGTGAGTCATCATTCGTCAGAACTCGCATCCTCGTGACTGCAAAGCACACATGATTGGAATGGATGTTGAATTGGGAAGCTTTTTTGTTTTTCAGTTGTGACAGCGCCCTCTGCTGCCGCTGCGCTGACAGGAAGGAAAATGTATTCATCCGTTCCATCCAGGAATGTGTGATTTTTCTGATTGCAGAGGCAGCAATCAAACAGTCCCAATCAGAGGAGCGGGCGCTAAGCATGGTCATTTGTATTGAGTTCTCATCAGTCCTGGCATTTGTTCACCACAAATCAAACGTGAGTTGCCTTGCCATTTTTTTTCAGAAGGACTGCTGCAAAGTGAAGTCTTTTTGGTGACAATGATTCTGGAGCGGGCAATTATCTCTTCCGCAAATGAGATGCAGATATTCTCAGCATTTATTAGATATTGCGAGGCTGCGAGAAAGGCTGTAGGGGTAAAGTGGGGACTAGTAATTTGATGTAGGTGACTAAGGGCAGAGAATAGGTTTATTTAGATGGCGGGCTGCTGTGTCGATGTCGTTCGGTCCTCCCAGCCCGTCTCGCAGTGCAGATTGCTTCCAGAAAGACGAATGTTGTATTTGCTGGCTCTGCACCGTGAGACGGGTCATGACAATCCAGGAGGCCGTCATGCTTCTGGTCCATGATGTCGCCATAATCGGACACACACACGTCTTAACGGCTTATTGTGAATCTTTACACTTTTGTTATAACTTTTGTAGAACGTGCACTACATTGCCAATACCTTAAAGATGAACTTGTCAAAGGAGTCATGCTGGAGATTTTTTAAGCAGTACGTGCCAACGAAATCACAAATAACATGTCAAACTAGTTTCTCTGTGTGGATATGTGTATGTTGATTAACTTGAGTGTATGTGCATTGACCAGAAAATGTCTTCTTTTTATTTCTGTCTGTATGAGTGAAGCTTTGACGAGGACGCCAACTTCTTAACCGTTGTTTAATCAAGTGCTACAGTGAATGAGATGTTTCTACCACTGCCCAAATCATCCTCTTTCTAACGTGTCCTCCCTTTTTCTTTTTACTTCTAGTCGACTGTGAGTAGGATTTTTTTTTTTGCTCTCTCTGCAGCAAGAGGAAAAAATCCAATTTGAAAGAAGACTTCAAAATATGTTGCCAAATAAATGTTTTTTTCTTTGTAAATACCGGAGTTGATCGAATCATTTGTCAGGAATGGACGGATAATTTGTCTCTCGTGTTCCTGTTCGCACAACAGACGATGCAGATGGATGAAGTCTCACCCCGCATTAAACACTTTCTCATTGAGCAGCCGCAATTTAAAAATTTTGAATCTCTAGACTGGGTTCGGCCTTGATTTATATCTGAGAAACCAGTTGGAGTTAATTAACTTCATCCTTAAAATTCAATCAATTCAAAATGTAAATTGAAATAGCAGCTCACTCCCTAATGATGGAACATTTATTATATGATTATTTATAAGAACCTTTGTATAGCAACAGATGATTTACATTAGGTCTGTATAAATGGTTGAAACAGATTAAATTGGAAGTGAATTGGCCCCAACCATAGATGCTGTACATTGCCCTCTGCTGGCTGATAGTGGTAATGAAGTATTACCACTACTTAATTGTACTGATATGAACCCTTTGGGACAGTTTGTGGCCCCTGTAAGTGCCAAGGGGCCTTTTTCTGAAATTTGACAGACATACCACCAGTATTTTTAATATTTTTAATAGGGTTACATCCTTTTCTATATACAGTATATGATATGGGGCGGGGGGGGGGGGGGGGGGCAGGGGGGCGGGGGGTGAGGAGTTCACCCATATGACTTCTCTTGGTGTTATGTAATACCACCAACTTTTAGGAATGGTGTGCTGGGCTTGTTCCCTTTGATAACACAGTTTGTATTGCAGCGCATCCAATGACCTCCTCTACAGCCCAAAAATGAGTTTGTCTGCCACTATCTCTTATATGCTGATGCACTGCTCCTTTGAGATTCAAATGGAAAAGATAAAGAAGATGCCTGACAGTCGGCCAGCAAAAAGTCACTACAATATTCCTATAGGGACTTATAGTGTGTCTGTGGCACTCAGTAGAGTTTATAATGACCTTATTCTGCTTTATGGTATTTTTTTTTTTTTTATCTTCTATGGTATCACTATAATATTCTTATGGGGACATACTGTATAGTGTGTGTGGTACTCAATAGTGAGTTTATAGTGACCTTATTCTGCTTTATGGTATTTTTATCTCCTATAATGCTCCTATAGGGACTGTAGATTTGCTGTGACATTTGTATAGAGCAGGATGATCTTCAGGGAATGGAAGGTGCATCTTGTTCAGAACTGATAACACTATTTTAGCACTAAGCATCTTTAGCTATAAACACCCACATATCCTATGTGTCTACAAATCAGTTGCCCATTTTGTTTTCAGCGGAGCAGCTCCGGGCTGAGCATCTTGATGACATCACAGATTAGAGCCTTGTTCCTCTCTGTCTTTTGGAGGGAATTGTACATTTACACATATTGATTAGACCGTCCTACGCCGAGCGAATTCTTAAATTCAGCGGTGTTCACCTTCTAAAGAGATAGAGGACAGATAGAGCGTGCCAATCTGAAAGTGCAGACGTGGGATTTAAACCTGCGAACAGCTTAATCCCCCCCATTTTATGTGACTATTGGAAAACTATTGGGTCCAATATCATAGCCTGTGGCAGCATTACCAGCAGAGATGTCAAAGCACTGATTAGCAGAGACACTTCTACCTGCCTGACACTCAACTCCTGGATTTCCTCACTTCCTCTGCACTCTCTAAGTAGGCAGATTAGGTGGTCCGTTAGGCCCGCAGCAAGGCACTTATTTAGAAATATATGAAAGGGCAAAGTGAGCCGGGCTAATGACCGATGCGGTGTCACCAGCGCACTCCCCGGTCTTTTATCATTCTGCGGAGAGGGCCTCCGTCCTCTGAGTAACCCTCATTATATCTGAGCTAATGTTGGGGATGAGGATGTTCAAGTGATAAAGCACCATCACAGTCCTTCATTATACAGAAAGAGAAACATACTCGGTGGAATTGCTCCCGACCTATAAGATAAATGCAATGGACAGAGAATAACTCCTATTTTAGCGACTGAGCCACATCCTGCTGTCTGCGTGCCGTGTGTCTCGGAGGGGGGCGAAACACGTTCGCACCTCGGCCATGGGATGGCAGTCACGCCATTCTGTACAGGCCCCCCGTTCCCCCATGTGCAGCTTCTCAGGCTCAGCAGTGCTCTGAGTATATGTTTTCCACTAGTATTGAGTGATTCAGTCCATTGAATGAGACGGGAGAGGTGGAATAGCTTACCTGTGAAATTGTTACCAATATGCTAAAAGCCTGTAGGTCTATTTCTTTCAGCGGATTGAAGTAAAATGGAAACACTGACTTAATATAAGGATTCATATAGGCGACTATATGCTATATGCTATATACTCCTCCTGGTCGAGTGATAGTTAAATCAATATTTGTGGATGTGTCAAAGCCAGAAATAGAAAACTGAGATGTGAGCCAGTGATGTCATCAAAATGTCAAATCTGGAGCTGCTCCATCAACAAGCACTTTTATGGGCGTACAGATTGTATTTTCACCAACTACACAGTTCTAAATGTAGTAGCCTATTATCAAATTTGAAACGGGAAACAAATCCGTATTTCCACTTACTTTACCATCTTTCCCAGTCTTCAGGCTTTAAACCATGATGACATCACAGGTTTAAGTCTCAGCACTATAATTTCTGGATTTGGGTTTCATGTTTACAGGTATTGATTGGACTTGTGATGTTGCCCAATATTGGAAGGTACTAGAGCAGTGGTGCTCAACGTGGGGTACGGGGACCACCAGGGGTCCTTGAGGGGGTTCCAGGGTGTCCCCAGCAAATTGATGAATTGTGAAACTTCACCATTATTTCATTTACAAGAAGTGAACACAACTAGAGAATGTCGAAGAATGACTGTTGATCATAGTATGACTGTTATCTCTCTACCTACAATACAGATAGTCATGGGATTCTGGACAAAATCATATCTAACAATAAAAATATTCTCAGATTTGGGTCTGAGAGACAAAATCTCATCAAATTATCTAAATTAGGGGTCCTTGATGTGAAAAAGTTTGAGAATCACTGCATACATCCTTAAATTAACATTAACAGTAAAGAGGGAGGCACAAATCAAATCTGATGTAACTATCCATTGTGGTTTAAAATGAAAGAAGGCACCCATGTAGTAACACAGCTTGGATGTTAAAGGGAAGGGTGTGAATTGAAGTATGTCATTTAATTTATTACATGAACACCTCCCATTACAGGTGTTGTGTTGAATTAAGCCCACAGCATCTGCAGCAGACCTGATCAGACTTACACTGAGGCCCACACTCAGCCGGCAACAGACAACAGACAACAGAGTAACAGTAGGTTAATGGGACGGCTCAACCTTCTGGAAAAAAAAAAAAACAGGTCTCATATTCACTCTTCATGAATTTCATGAATTTCATGAAGTTTTCAGTTATGTACAAAGTAATTATGACTCAGTCTACCTATGATTTAAGATTGCCAAACCTAGTATACAAATTGAGCTATGATGCACATTCAATTTGGAGAAAATGACAAATGTTGACTGCAGAGTTAATGTAATAATCTGAACCATGAGTGAAGAATATTTTATACCTAACATGTTTACAGTTAGTTAATGCTTTATCACAAAATAATTAAGCCTTAATTACTGAACAAGTTGCCCAAATGTCTTCCTTTTTGAATACTGCCCAACTTGACAATCTCCAAATGCTTTTTTACTGTTGTGTTGTTTTTTAAAAAGATTTCTAGGCCAGCTTGTAGAAAATCAACCCATCCTTGAAACCAATAAACACTGACAATTCCCTGTGGTTTTCCCTCCCATTTAAATGACTAGCACATTATCATTTTACACCTTTTGTGTTTCATCTCCAGCTTCAATTCTCCAGCCATCTGCAGCCACACACTACTGCAGAATGAACACCTTTTTTCACTGAACAGTATTTTTTTTTGTCATGTGATTATATTCACCTTTACTTTTACATTATTACAATCATTGAAGTTAACATGACAAAGAGCTCTTTTTCTCGAGACTGACGATTTGTTCGTCCTTGAGTCAGTTAAAGTTGTCAACATACAGAGCGAACACTGACCTCTCTCTCTCTCTCACACACACACACACACACACACAAACACTCACAGTGACAGAGAGAGAGAGTTTTGCGGTACATTACGTGACAACACTATAGAGTTTTTGCACTACATTATATTACACACAACAAAACCCATCTATATAAATCAAGCACTGAACAAGCATCATGTGCCAGCTGAAACAATTAGCCTTTCACACTGCAATTCAGAGGCCAGTCAGCGGATTACAACAACCACTCAATGAACAGCTATGGGACACGGCATCAGGAATACCTCATCGAGAGAGCTGTGCAATAAAACCATTCAGCACAAACACAAAAGCAATTGATTCTCCTCATTCCAACCTCATATAAGAGCAGTTCAGACAGACAAGTGCAACAGCAGAGCAATACAAGTTCTAAACAAGAGCAACTTAAATTATGAAATGACACCAAGCAAAAGCGGTAAACAATAAAAAGACAGACGAGAGAATAAAATGAAATCATGTCCCTCCCTGTTTGAAGTTTATTCTGCTAAAGCTTGACGGAACATATTGACAACAATAGGTTCAGGCGGCACAGACGTGTTGACAGTGCAGTAACCTATTAGACACCGCCAAACAAAGGCAGCAACACCAATCATCGGCCTTCCATTTAGTTTTCATCAAACAGCTGAGTGCACATTGGCGTCGCCTACTGTCAACTGAATAAGCAGTGGACACCAGTGCATCACACATGGGGAGGGGGGTTGAGTAAAAATCCAAAGGCCATTGAATATGACATCATGATTCTAAGTTACAAACAGGAGTTAATGTATGCATATGCCATGGGCTTTGTGTCCCTTGTTTTGTGCACAACAACCTTCAAAATCAGGAATTTTCTTTTTCATTTATTTCAACAAGATATCACAAGAAAAATACAAGGACAGGGGATAATATATAGGGAACACACAATAACTTAACACTCAACAAGACAAATACAAAACATTACATCACAAGTACTGTACAAAGTCAAGTGGAAAATAGGGGTAAAAAAGTAATACAACAAGTACAACATACAAGTAACATATAAGGTATGGCACACTGTGTAATATAAAGTCTTGTACATTAGAGTATGTTGTTGGTCTATGTGGTATTTGTGATATTTTAGGAACAATGGGGGGTGAGGAATCAGCCAGTGGTCTATGGATAGTTTTGTTCTGTCCTTCCAATTTAGTAATAATCTTCTTTGCAATTGTTAAGGATATTGATATGAATGATTTGCAAAGTCAAAAGGCATGAAAGTAATCATCTATTACAGTGTAATAGTGTGTGCATGTACAGTATTATTGTCAGTGTAGCCCATATGCTGGAGCTTATTGGTAGTGATGTGTGCTCTATGTAGGATTTTATACTGAATTAATTGACACAAAGACATGGACATGGAGGACAAAGGGACAAAATGGCTGTTGAAGATTAGGGCAAATAATGTAATTGGACCATGAGTATTTATAAATGTAACAAATGGGAATTGCAGTGGGTTTTTCTGCCATCATGGAGTTCATCCAAGGTATTGCAAGTAATCTCAAAATCAGTCTAATTATTTAGCATCAGTGTAGACCAAACACCTGTGATGGACTGGCGACTTGTCCAGACTGTCTCTCTGCCCGCCACCCAATGCATGCTGGGATACGCTCCAGCCCCTGCCACTCTGAAAAGGATTAAAATGATGTTGAACTTTGGCAGTACCTTGGGTTGTGTAGCTTCCTGGCCAAGATATAACCCCAAAGTCAGCGATTCATGCATCACTTCTTTTTTTGCCTATATACAATTATTGATAAACGTACTATTTTCCATCGGCATAAGTTTCCTATGACCGTATTTCGGTGTTACACTTGTTCGAATTGAAAGGTTTAACAAACATAAAGAAAGCGATTCACAACTGCAATTCAGCAGCACGGCTAGTTTTTTTTTATATATATTGTCAGAATCTGTTTTGTTAGCATTTGTTTATGTGCTCGAAGTGTGTTTTTCAGACTGTTCCTCCATACAATGGCAGTGAATGGAGAGAGAGAAAAAGCAATTCTCCAATCTCCTCTACCGGAGCAACAGATAACAGAGAATCGCTGAGTTTTGGGGTTATATCATGACCAGGAAGGCACACAACCCAAGATACTCCCAAAGTTCAACATCACTTTAAGCAGGTAGTGAAAATTAGTATTTTATCAAGCATTCGGAGGCCCAAAAGGAGACCTGTGAAGGACCAGATGAACCCCACCACAGCAGCAACGGCTCTCAGTTCAAAACGCCAATAAAGTGAGAGGCAGAGGGAGGGAGAAGACTTGTCCGGCTCTCAAAAACCTCTGCGTACTCTCAGCGCGGTGTTTAGGGCCGTGCCCGGGCCAGATTGAACCGAGTGATGATCCCTGAGAGAAGGCAATAATTATCCTCTCTAATGATACTTGGCAGCGCGCTCTCATAACCAACATAACACATAACTCATGTCAAAGGTGGATGGGTGGGCTTGGAAGTTACGACTCATTAGAGGCTATTTATAAGACGTCAGTGACAGGACACAGCATGCGGTGATGACGGTGGTGCGTGTGCGTGTGTGTGTGTGTGTGTGTGTGTGTGTCGGGGCAGCTTCATAACTGTTGGTCGAATGCAGGAGACATTTGGCAGCGGGGTACAGAAATACCATCCACAGCGATCTGCATGAGGCGCGCGTGCAACGATTGCATCAGGAACTCGGGCGTTTCTGCCCGCGCCATAAAAAGGAATGAATTGAGTTAGAGAGCGAGCGCGGCCGCAGGGGGCGCGGCGTCGGAAACCCCGACACAGCGGGGCCTTCTCATGCCGGGGGCGTGATGCCAGAGCGTTCGGCTGGCAGGTGTGATGAGATGTGAGTGATGTGGCAAACAGTCTGACGTTGAATAGACGTTGATGACGGCCCCGCGCCGATGTTGAAAACGGGTGTAAATATAGCAGCGGAATGGAAGTCGAGATGACGTCCGTAGTCGTCCATAGCTGCCTCCTGCATGGTTTTATGAAATCAGGATCTAAATATCTGTCTGATTTCAGTTCCAGTTCCCAAAGCTGAATATGAATTTGTAATATTGTGAAAGTTTGGCGCTCCTCTGGGTTTGACGCTGAACTTTGCCACCTCCTGTCCGTCAAACGCTTCCTGTGAATAGCTGATATTGTGTCTCTTCACCTGATGTTGTTATTTCTCGCAGATAGAAAGTTACACTGCGGGCTACATCCGGAGTTTACAGCAATGAATGACCTTGAGAAGAGACACGTTATGTAGAGTAGGTGTATCATCCATATTTTATGCGCTTATATTTATGAAATGCGTAAATGGGTGTTGTTCTG
Source organism: Centroberyx gerrardi (assembly GCF_048128805.1). NCBI lineage: Eukaryota > Metazoa > Chordata > Actinopteri > Beryciformes > Berycidae > Centroberyx > Centroberyx gerrardi. The sequence continues at coordinate 28,381,600 of NC_136006.1, read as the reverse complement.
ATCCCCCCCCCCACGTGACCGATTCCGCCGCGTTTGTTTGGGAGGTGCTGACCGAGCCGGCGGGGCCCGCGGGAATAGCCGAGCTTTGGCCTCTTTCGATCTCCATGCTAATCAGCAGACTTTCCCGTTTTTTTCCATTTGCTTTGCTGCCGGGTGGCCTTTTGCACACCTATGCAGCATTCTCCCTCAGGTATAAAGGTATAAAAGAAAGCGCAACATTTCCATACCGCGTGCATTCAGACTGGAAAATTAGGCGGCAATTATGTAACGACGGACCATGCATAACTAAGATATCCAATAGTTATTCAGATCGGATGAACTCCTTCCCGGGCAAAAGCGCCATCCGTCCAGGTCTCACAGGACTTTGATCAAAGAACGGGCAACCTTCTGCTCCGGTTTGTATTGTAATGTCCAAAGTGATTTATCTTTTCTGTCATAAAGTGCATCGGCTGCATTGTGCCTCCGTATTGTATGAAAGATTCAAGGATTCGGATGAACTCGAAGATGCAGCCGCGATAGCAGACTGCTGAGGGAGGCTTGACGCTCAGCCTCACTGGCATCCTGGTCACTGCCAATCAAACCCAGCCATGGGCAATGGTGTCCTTCAGGAGAAAAAAAGAAAGAAAGGCATGGCAAGACGGCATCTCAAAGTCGGGCCTCCAACCTGCCAGTCTGCTCCGTGGTAATTATGCATACATCACGTCTGTATCTGCTCTTAGTGAGAATATGATTTACCATGTTTGTTTTTTGGGGGCTTTAAACACACACGGGTAGCCGGCCGCACACAAACAAACTGCGAACGCACACGCTCATTAGTTCTCCGGTATAGCTTTTCACGTGGCATGTTTTCAATAACAGTCACTTTATGCCTCATTTGATCTAGAAAAACAGTCATTTTGAAGTGCATTTCACTCACGCAACAACAAATAGGAAAGACTGTTGGATAGGAAGGTGAAGGTCGCCTGGAAAATACTATTCATTTAGCAACCTCTGAGGAAAATAAAGCCCCATTGAAATAAATGCGCACACCAATTAGACAACTGTGGCTTTTGGCCGATGCCCCGTCGCCACTCACCGCTCATTCAGCATTAAAGCGAGAGTTGAGAAACGCTTCTGAAGATGTCGCGGCAGGTTGACTGTATTTTGTAGCCAGAATGCAGTAAAAGCAACCAATGAACAACGTGAAGAAGCCGTCTGTTTTCGGTCTCAGGTTTAACACTTTCATTATCCTTGAACTTCCTTGAACAGGCGGATATTTGTCTGACTGAGGAAAACCTCCATGAATCAATGGAAAAAGAACAGGAATCTATAATTGGCTTCATCCATGCAAACGTGAGCCATCACACTGCCAGCTTAGAGTGACTGGATGGTAGTCACTAATGCAAAAGCTGCTGGCGATTTTGTTTGGTTCGGCCTCATGGATTAGACTATATTGTGAGAGAGGGTGAAGCTCTCCCTTCTGCCTCTGGGCTTACTGCAGAGAAGGAATAGCAGAATATCTGAGTTAATTTCCAAAAAGTTATGTATCCATTTTGGAAAGAAAAACATTATATGGACTTCATGATTCAGTAAAGTGTCCTTTTGTCAACCAATGACTTCAGTTATTCTCTATGCTTTAATTCAAGCTTTTGTGCTATCTACCATTTGGAAAGAGTGCATCACCTTTTGCAAAAGGTATATATTGAATTTTAGAATTGAACATACATATTTATCATATATATAGCCTTCATATATTTTCTTGCAGTCATCAGAGAAGCCCCACTTTAAAGCATACAGTGCATGCAACAGTCCACTACTACTATACTATGCTATCATAAACACACATGGAATAATTTTGGATGTTTGGTAATACAATATAGAATAGAAAACACAATAGCAGCTCCAATATTAACGAAGGATAGATGCCAGATAAATGTATCTGGGTGTTGCCACTGTGGTTGCTGTTAAATTCAGTTTTTTGGTTCTGTTCTGTGTTGTACTTGTATTAGTTCTTGTTGTAATATTATGGTTTTAACCTCCTACTCTAACCTCCTTGCTTTCTTTCATTACTGCTCCCAAGGCCTGTGTAAAGTGGACTGTGACATTTCTGTGTAAAATGCACTGAAACGTTTCTTTGATTTGATTTAGATGTCTGCGGGGGGATTTCTATGGTCACTACCACTAGATGTTTTCTGACACAAACAGCTAATCATGGGCAGTATAACCCATAGCATGCCCTTTTTTGTGTGTTGTTGGAAATGTAATTCCTATGACATTCCTTTAATGCAAGTCCATTCTCCACATTAACCAGCACAAGGTCAACTAGTTTTAGTGGCACAGCCTCAGACATGCAGTGATATTTCTCTTTATCCAACATGGGCAGGACCACAGGCTTTCCTTTTGAGATTCTGTAAGACGCATTGAAAGATTACCAGAACAGAGGAGTGAATTTGTGTAAAAAGAGGCCCTTTGCAGCATATTGATTAAACAGTGGAATTAAGTTGGATTTATGGCAGGATTTAGCTCTGCATCCATGCTTTGTACTGGCACACGCACTGCCCCTTAAGACCTGGGAAGTGGCTTTGGCTGCTGGCAAACAAACATCCATGAGATGGAGGAGGAGATCGATCGAAAACCAACAAGTGACCAGTGGGTTACGTCGGTTACTGGCTGCAGAAGTTAAAGAAAATACTAGAAACCGAATGAATTCTCTCACAAGTGCGCTGAGACACAAACCCTCTTTGTTCAGCAAGAAGCTGGTATTCTCCTGTTGATCTCGCAGCGCACTCCCTATCTGTCGAAGTATTAACTGTGACAGATGGATTCCTGATAAGAAATGGGTGAGGAATAAAGAATAGCACATTGTCAGCTCGGCAGGGCGAGTGCAGTGACACAATATTCTCATTACGGGACATATCGCTTACAGTCTAACAGAATGCATGGCACAGAGAAGGAAATTGATGGCTCTTTGTTAATCATTTCCTCAGGTGGTTCCTAAGCAAGGATCATTAATTGATGGAGGAGGAGGAGATGCAGAGCCCTGCAATGCTGCCATGCAGTGTTTCTAAAGCCCTATTCGCACAGGACTAGCGTTATGTGGGGAACTCGTGTAATTAATGAGTTACCCACCAACCTCTGTGTTTCCTGAAATGCATTTGCACTGGATAATGAAGTTCGCTGAAATCACCAGTGTCCTAGATAGATTCAGTTATAAATTTAAGATTTTATAATTTGTCATTTTCTGGCGTAAGAAAGCAAAACTTGAAGTTCGCACCAAAAATGCGTTCAAAAACTGCCTCCATTTTTTGCATGACAGGAAGAAGATTGAAATTGTGCGTCTAGCAGAAGAAGAAAAAGAAATTGCTCGCTAAAAACAAATTAAAATCAATGACATTCAATTTTGATTTGAGAGTTCGATTCGCACAGGATTATTAGGTTATCTCTGTCTTCGCCAAAATACGGGAGGTTATTTGCTCCAGAAGTTTTACTATACAAATTACAGACATGGCAGATTCACACCTGATTAAAATCACCAACAATCTCCGCAATTATTACAAATGACTTTGCGTTCCCAGGTAATATTAGTCCCGTGCGGACAGGGCTTAAGAGCAGCCGGAGGAGCGTCTGCTGTTTGTTGACAGGCAGCTATTTCAGTGGCTGTGCTTTATCTGGCAACTCTTAAAATGGGCCTCCAGAGCCACCTTGGCATTTTAGAGCTCATTTTCTGGCTGAGTGCAGATATGGACAGAGGTAAATCAGGAAGTCATGATGAGGCCAAGCCTTGTCAAAGCATTAGCGGAAAACAGAGTGCAGTGTGGGTGATGGTCAACGTCACAGCAGCTCTCCTTTGGAAACCTCATTAGCCTCCAACTGTTTCCCTGTCTGTTACACTGTAGCCATGTACTCTGCACACCTATCATGAGGAATAACCTTGCTCATCCCACCTTTTTCATTGAGGCTCAAAGCAGCTCTGTTTATGACTGAAATCGGGGAGAGAGTTGGACATGGTTGAGGATTAGGTGATGTTTACATGACCATTCCCTCACATTTACTCACACTTAAAGAGGCAGTAAGTACGGTTTATCCTGTCCCATAGCACCAAATGACCATAATGTATCTGCAGGGGGGGTTTATAGGGTTGTTGATCAATACCAATAACTCAGTGATTACATGGCCAGCAGCTGAGATTTCCGTCTTTCCAAAATCACTTCCTGGCCTGTACGCTGTTTTGGAACAAGTCAAAAAAGTCAGTTTCAAGATGGAAGACGTTGCTATGAGAGAGTGACCGGCGTCAAAGGCTAAAAGTCTCATTCCCAAGCCAAAAAAGCAAATGATAAAGCAGTATTATTATTTCAGTATTACCTCTTCACTAGACGTTTCTGTTGGATCTCTGCTCTACCTAACTAGCTTACTGCTCTCTGTTGTGAAAAGGGACGGGAGGGGTGGGGGTGGAGTGAGGACTTGTGTAGGAGGAGAATCCATCGCACCCTGATGGATGGATTGAGGTTTCTTTTGCTGTCGCTGCTGTAAAATACAGACTGTAAAACAGACTTTAAACTAACATTAATTGCTAACTTTGTAATTCTAACCGACTTTGTACTGCTAGCATCACTAGTTTGTGAGCTGCACCGCATTACTACCTGGATACACATCAGTACATAGACAGGGTTAAAACACAGACACGGTTTCCTTGATCAACCTTTACTAAAGGCATTAAAAAGTTTTGCTTGATCAAAAGTGTTTCTAGAACAACATAAAAAAAAAACAACTTCTGTTGAGAAAACTTGTGTGCAGTATGGAGGCAGGGTAGAGGAGCACCATCTCCAAGGACCAAAGCAGAGAATAAGGGACTTCCTTATGTGCCCGTCCCTTCACTTGGCAGCGCTCTCACGTCTCTCCCAAAGCACAGAACAGAAGGGGGGATAAGAGGGAGAGAAGGCATCTTGCTTTAGCTGAGGAGGACTGTGTTTTTTTTTATGATGGATAGTGCAGACTGAGCGCCATGATGTGTGTCTCTGGGAGTGCTATGTTGTGACCAGGGGGGTCACTCATCGATTCCCAGCCATCTCTACTGAGCCACTAATAAGACACTTGGCATTTTCCCTGGTGCTAGATTACTCCCCTTGTGAGCCTCCTCCACCCCTTACAGTTATTGGCTCTCTATGGAGGGTATGGAGAATGTCTGTGTGTGTGTGTGTGTGTGTTTCTCTCGGAGTGTTACTTAAGCTGTGTGTCTGCGTACGTTTCCGTGTTTCTGCCTGCATATGCATGTGTTAAGTCGGTCCTATGTGTAATATTAATAATGTGTGCACATAGAGCTTTGTGTATGTGTCTGCTCGTACATGTGTACACGCGTCAGGAATAGATTACGTCTCATGAGGCTGGATTTGTGCACCGCTGCTGTTAACAAAGCAGGAATCAGAATGGGTGGGGGGTGGTAGGGGGTGGGGTGGGGAAGAGAAATCCAGTGCGAGGTGAGGATTCAGCTGTAAATGTCACCTTGGAAGCTGTTCAAGGCTCGGCGAGGTTTGATTCCCCTGCTGAGAGCCAGAATGTCATTCCACTCGGAGGAGGAGAATAGTTTGATGTGTAAGGAGGAGGATTAGATGCGATGTTGGTGATGAGATCAATTCAGACAGATGGAGTATTTACTCAAGCGGGAAGTTTGAGAAACCAAGTCAAATTGACACAGAAGCTGATTGCACCGTGTATTCAATCTCAACTCCGCTGCCAACTGTTAAGATGCTGTAGCAAAGTGGAATTGCTGTTAAATCAAGGATATGAATAAATTAGATATCATGTGTTTAATATATTCTTGCGGTATCACTGAGTAATTTTCACTAAGCGATATTCGCACTTAATGATATTTGTCATGCCCGCCCATTTAGCATATTAAAAGTTCTTCCCATCTTTATGGACAATATACCGATTTGTTCTGTGCTAAGTGTTTTAACATAATTATCAGGAAAGCCGAGTGCTGCGATTATCTGTGTCATAAGCATATGTGCATAACAATGAATCTGGGAGTAAGTGCAAAATAGCCGTCAACAAGTTTAATAGGTGGGACATTCGTAAATATGCATCAACTACTTTCTCTTTTTGACACAGTTCATACAAATGCATGTGTATTTACTGAAGTCCAGTCATTACCAGAGATAGCCAAGCCCCCTTTTTCACCCAGCGTGAAAAAGATATACAATAATTCCAACTCAGATGTCTCAAGGCCAGCTTGGATGTCTCAAGAGGAAAAATGATGACAAACAAAGGCCTTTAAATGTTCCCATTTTCTCGACACGTCAGTAAGAATTGATGTCTCGCTATGCCGCGCCACAAATTACCCCCAGAGAGAAAAACAGCCTCGCCGCAGACAGTCGAGCGCGGGGGGATCCGGTCTCTCTCTCCGGAGAAGTCATATTCCGACCGACAGGCTGCTTGTGTGAAATTCAATGAACGTGACTGCACCTTCAACCCGCGGGGCTTGGCCTCTTCCTTATTGGTGCGGGCGATGGCACCTTAGGGGAATATATGCCCCCGCCCATCTTCAACGTTTTTTTCTCACTTGTTTCGCTTAGAGGTCCCGCTGCCGAGGCGATTAGAGATGACTTTTACACTCCGGCAACATACTTTCACCTCATCCACGCTTACTACACATACAGCGAATCTTGAGGCCATATATTCTATTACCATATTTAGTTTTTTTCCAATTTGGCATGCAGAGAGTCAAAGATAGACTATCAGATGGTAAACTGAGGCTTGATGCCTCCTAGCTAGCTGGATGAGTGTGTTTCGGTCCACAAATCCCCTCCACTCCTTGTGTGTGTCCTCCACATGGGTTCAGTGCTGCTCGCCGCTGTAGACTGGGCTTCATTAACTGATAGCAGTAGAGATGGAGACATCATGGAGACATGAGCGTGGAGAGAGAGAGAGAGAGAGAGAGAAAGCAGCCAGATAGGAAAGACTTTCCCACCTGGGACACACTATGTCCCGCCACATTACCTTAGACACCTCCCGCTGTATTATTAAGATCATAAAAGGCACAGATTGATCAAACAGCAAAACACAGATTGATTGATTGATTGATTTAATTTTATTATAGTGGAATACACCATACTGGTGCCCAGTCCACATGGGCTTACAAGACACTGTGAAACAAACTGTTGATTCTTTTAAATCACTTCTCAAGACTTACCTTTTTAGAGAAGCATATCATTTATGTTGTTAGTTTTAAGTATACTTAACCTGTTTTTAATGCTGTTTTGTTAGGGTATTACATTACAAACAATCAATTTCAGTATCATAGTATCCAATATCTCATACAGAATTCAAAATAAATAAGGATTCCTTTCTTGTTTCCCATGCCTTAGAGATATATTGGGCAGTGTCAAAGTCATGGTTTCTAAACAGGTATTCATCCTCCATCAGAAATAAATCACAACGAAGTAGCTTATTGCACAATTTAGTTCTCACATCATTTTATAAAGGGCAATAAAACATTAAGTGAATTTCATTTTCAATCTCATTTAAGCCTCAGAGTGAACACAGTCGCTCCTCCTCTGGAGTGTTATTGTATCGTCTGGTTAGCAAGGGGTAATGTTCCTGATCTCAACTGTGCAGTGTGCACATAATGATCTTTTACCTTTCGTTAGATTGTGAGTAACATATGATTCAGGTGCAAACTAGACTGTATGTCTTAACTTTAGGCTTAAGACAAACAATTCTCTAATGGATACGGTAAGGGTGATAAAACACCAGATTTCCTATATCCTGATGAAAACCGTGGGGCTAAAACGTGTTGGGCAGTTTTTTAAAGTGCAATAAGTAAGGCTTTTACTGCCCTGTAGCACAAAATGACCACAATATATCTGTGGGGCTTTGACAGGGTTATTGATCAATACCAATGAGTCAAAGATTACCTGGCCAGCTGCTGGAGATTTCTGGCTTTCACAACTCACTTTCCTCTGCTTGGAAAGAAAAACTCCCCAAAAAGCCTCATTCTCAAGCTAAAAAAGCCAATGACAAAGCAGTATTATTACTCGGTGATATATTACCTCTTCACTAGACGTTTCTGTTGGATCTCTGCTCTAATTAGCGAGCTTTCTCCCCTCTATTGTGAAAAGAAAAGTGCCGGGGATCTTTCTTTTTTCCACAATTACCAGAGGATACTTTTTTTTTTCTATCCATAAAGCACCCAACCACACAATCTTTAACATTAGACGCTAAGAAACATTCCAGCCCCATCTGTACGATCCATCCAACTTGTTCAGATCGTGACACAACAAGGATGTCACTGAGAATAATGTTGATACAGGAGTTCCCCTGGGTTCTTTGAGTTGATTTTCTCCACTTATTTCCAATATATAACCCCAGTGAGGAAGTCCCTCGTGAATTTAGGAGATCCGGGTGACAAATCCATGTCGTAGTCGTTCTGACATCCATCTCTGACATCCATACTGGTCCTGAAAAGTTGGTGGAGAAGGCAACTTGGTGCTAAATTAGTTTCAGAAATCTGTAGGAATTCTGCCGGTGTTTTTTCTCCCTCAGGCTAAATGGGTGACTGCAGCTAAATGTCATTAGTCTAAAAATGACAAAAACAAATAGCTTAGAAATGTCGACACTATTTACTATAGTCTTTATTTACTTGTTGCTGAAATGTTTGTCTTGAATTTAATGAAACTAATGAAAATGCCACATTCCGACCACACACTCTCCTCTCTCTCCAGTACAGCATACTGGCCATTATTTTATGCGCTGGGTATTTGTGTGATTTATCAGGTAATCGATGTGACTCAGTTGGTCTCCTGGGGCCATTACAGAGGATTAAGGATTACCTTTCCCTGCTGTAAGCTGCGGTGTTATTCAGTATTTAATGCATTTAAATCAAGTCATTCTACTATGGCCGACCCGCTCAAAACTGTGAGTAGTAAGTGTTTATATGGAGAAGATATTCTCTATTTATGATGTTGCTCTTTATTGATTCTTGCAGCCTGGAGTGTTGCAGCAGAGCGGCTGATGCAGGAGGCCAATACGAGACTGGAAGAGGACCTGAAGAGGCTCCATCACGTCCCCAAAGCCAGAGAGTTCAGTTTAATTAGAGGAGCTTAATGCCGCCTTTTATGAGGCCTGGAGGGGCTCCTCTCCTCCTCTTCCTTCTGCACACGCATGATGCGAACATTCCTATGTTGAGGGAAAGAGAGGAACAGCTTTGGAAGGTTCAGCGTTTCTAGAAAAGCTCAAAGGTGTGATGCAAGCTGAAGTGCGGGGGTTAATCGCAACAGGTCAGAAAATCTTTAATTACACGCTCTCCGCGACAATGCTACTTACGCTGAGGATTTACTGCCTCGTGTTTTACACAGGCAGACATAAAAATTTGCAGGCGAAACTGCATGGTGTACGATTTGTCTTCAAAATGACATTCATCTCTTCAAATAACCCGAAGCGGAATCCGGCCGTAAAAGCACTGATCATCACAACATCTCAATAATGGCAACCATAAAAGCCAGGCACCAAATGAGAGGTCACTGTTAATGGCTGCCGAGCAATATTTTGTGTCACTCAAAATGCCCAGCCTTGACAGTAAATCTCTTAAATGAGAACGGTTTCATGAACAGTTTCCCCTATCCTAATTAGTATTGCTGTGGCATTGCATTTACATTGTCAAATTTCTGTGTTATTTGCTTATTTTAGGCTAGCATGACTTCTGTATTACTGACACTCCTTATCACTCACTTTGCTGAAACATAACACAGCATTTGATAGAACATCCTCATCACAGAATGCTCATAACAAATCAGTCAATACAGTGGCTCTGTAGGGGATATCGCCTCGAGTCACATTTGTCAAAGGTAAGGGTTAGGTGGGGAAAAATGCAATATCATTTAGCTGCTGTCATCTCTAATACCCTAACCGAATTATGGGCAATTTATACCAGGGTGGACCGACAGTGACTCCTGTTAGTCTTTTTTTTTACCAGCAATATCCTCGCCTCCCAGAGATGATTCTATTACCATCGGAGAAGCCATTGATTCTAGGGTTGAAACCAATGGGGGTTACCACATGTCAGGCAGGTGACAGCCTAAAAATGATTTTAATGGGTTCCAATGACTTTGTTGGATTTGTTTTTAATCAACAGCCGAGTACACAGGGTGCCTTGGAAGGATGCGGGTCCTTTTTCATAATCGTCACTGTTGCATATAATGGCTGTGTGTGACAGATTTAATAGCAGGCAGCGAGTCCTCGGGACTGGCAGGGATGCTGCTAGAAAAAGTGCCAATTTCATTTCCAGGCTGTGTGCAGGCGTCTGGCCACTGACATTCATTACTGACAACACATCATTAGAAGGATGATTTTCCCCACTTTAGGAAATTTTCACATCCATTCAGCAAAGCAGACAGACCTTTTTCATTTAAGCCACGGGAACACTTGGCAATTATTGAGCTTAAAAGCTATACCTTGAGTGTGTGTTCCTTATTATTTGAGAGCGGTGTTTTGTCAGAAGATTCGGAAACTGTGTGGAGATTGAATACAATGAGCTGTGGAGTGGCTGATTTGATTTTGAAACCCAAGGACACTCTTATTCCTTTATTATGACACTCAAGTTTCAGGATGACATCTCATTGCTACAACTTGGAAGCACTGACATGTTTAACTGGTTGGAATGCCCACATCCAAGACAGCAATTGTAAGGTCAATTGTTATCACACTCCTATGTTACTTTCAAGCTGCATTAAGCAATTTCACATGTTGCCAGCCCCAAATGGCAGTGAGAGGTAACTGTTTGAAAAATGTGAACTTCAATATCCAGAAATCCTGTAAGGTGACGTCCTCATCTGTTTTTTGTGATTTGATAAGACAGGTGGCTTTTTACATAAAAATCTTGCCTAGTGCAGCTTTAAAATCAACCATAAATAAATTGCAGCAGACATCACTCACTTTCCATAGGTAGAGCTGATTGTACCGATAATTTTGATTTTCATTACTTTGGATTGCTGACGTTGGTGTATTCGCTGCAATGTTTACCACCTGTGTTGACACACTAACGATTTGTGACACAAAGTGGGATATATCGAAGCCTACAAAAAATCCCTCTTGTCCTACTTGCAATTACCAGTAGAAGCCTGACATGAACAGTTTCTCCCTGTGTATGATAGATCAGATATGATGTGAATGCAGAAAAAAAAAATTCCCCACATTGTGGATTAGAAATCCACAATAAAATTAACAACAAAAATGGAAAAAGAAATATGAAAAGGAAGATACAAAAAGCCAAGCATACAGAGGGAAAAAAAGAAGAGAGAAACAAATACACTCTGCTGTTATCCCATCCCTACCCCAACCCCACATAGCTTTTCAAAAGCAAACAGCACTTTCTAGGAACTCTGTACTCCTTGGATCAGTTTATCAGTCATTCTTATGTAACAGACTTGACTGATGTTTTACCTGCCGCAAATATAAAGTACTCTTCTCAATATTTATACCAGCTTTATTATAATAATATAATATGAATATTATGCAATATAACATATACATACAAATCCGATACAATACATAATACAATACAATATAATAAAAGGCCATTACCAACTATATAATATGCAATAAGTCATAGGTATGAATAGAATAACAATATTCACAATATCATCACATACACCCACATATTGGTGAGCATGATTAGCATATACTGCCAGCATACCTAAACATTCATATACTCATACATATGCATACCAACTGTAAACTCATGCATATACAGTATATGTACAACTTACTGTATATATAAATAAACATATGTATTATTATTAGCCATATTAGCAAGTTCAAAATTGCATGCTTATACATTCATCTATTGGATGTTTTACAAGGGTTTCACTAACTCAGCTGCATTTGTGAGTGCTTCTAATGTTTGTACATTTGTGGCATTTACCTGTGCTACCAATGATTCTACAACAAGTATGAAACAAAGCCAACCACTGATTAAGATTTAACTGGTGTGGTGGTTTCCATTTCTTTACTAAGAGTTGTTTTGCTGCTGTAGGACCTGAAAGCATTTTTATTTTCTGTTGTGTTGATAAACTAAGAGAAGAATCGTCATTCAACAAAATTACATTTGGTAAAGTATCGCTGTGCTGATTATATCAGATAACTTGCACAGTGAGTACAGAAAAACCATACACCAGGGCATTCCCAAAACATATGAATATACAGTATGTGCCAGTAGCCTTCAGCGGGCATAATAAACAAATAAGGCTAGCAATTATCTGTAGTTGGCAGTACTTTCTTGGTGATAGGTAGTATCTGTGGATAATTTTGTAATGCAAAAATTGATTATCATAATTACGAGATGAAACATTGTCCCACACTCTTTTCCACATAGTCTTTGAGCTCAGTGTTCCAGACAGTGAGGATTCCCATAAAATCAACAGCATTTTGTTGTATCCTTTTGTAGACATACAGTACAAAGCCAACAATAAGGTTTGAGGATGTCATGAGGTTCCATGGTACCCCATAAGTGTGCATGGCAATAGGCAATTGCAAGTAGAAAAAGAGAGATGACCCAGGCAAATTGAAAGTGTGTTTCAAATCTAGTAAGGATTTCAAACCTGTGTGATTCATAATGCCTGATAAAGAGTCAATCCCTAGGATTTGCCACTGTGGAAAGTATAGGCTCTCCCCCTATATTCAAAAAAATATTCTTAAAAATTGGAGTATGTAAAAGCCATATGGTCTCCCATTTGCCTAATTTTGAATATAACCCTAATCCTTTGAATATAGTGTCAAGGCAGATGAAGCTTTCTGCTTTCCTTGCCGACTATTCAGTACCAGTGCCCAGGCAACGGCCTCATTGTTCACAGTCACTGGCTACCTTAACTGGAAGCACGCAGTTGAGAAAGATAGGGGGTTTTACAAACATGCAACCTCTAAGGACTATCTTACTTGCTATGCCATGTGGAAGGAGTGAGAGAATCAAGGAAACCTCAACACAAAAACCAACTTAGAAAGAATAGGTACTATGCTTCCTCCATTATTAATGTTCTAGCATTTTTAGCTGAAAACTAGTTGCCTTTAAGGGGGAAATTAGATACTTTTGATAGCATGTCTTAAGTAAGTAGTGGGCTTTTCCTTTCATTATGAGACTATACAATGAAAACAGACCCAGAATTGGCCAATGTACGTACAAGCTGATTAGTACACTAAGCAGTGTGATGAGTGGAGCCATAGTGGACGAAGCTGGCGACTCGTGGTATACGATCAAAGTCGATGGAACCCGTGACCCCACAGGATGTGAAAACTTATCCATTGTCATTCGCTTTGTAGCCGAATCAAATGAGGTGACAGAACACCTTCTTACTATAGCTACTGCTGATGCAGGAGATGCAAAGACATTAACAGACACCATAATAACAGAATTAACCAAAGCTGGGCTGAGCACCGCAAAGACTCTAAGCCAGGTGTATGATGGGACCTCTTTGATGTCCGGGAGGCATGGTGGTGTCCAAAAGCTCCTCCAAGAGAAACTAGAATGAGAAATACCTTAAGTTCACTGTTTAAACCACCAGTTACATTTCGTGGTTGTCCAAGCCATGTCAGCAGAAGCAGCCATAGTGGATTTCTTTAATATATGGTGTTCTGTATAAATTCTATAAGAAGCCAACGACTTAAGTGGCTCCTTGACCAGAGATGGACAGGCCATCTCGCCACTGTGTCCATAATGTTCAAATCTTTTGACATCACATCATTGCTGACTGACACAGACACTGCGAGGGCCCATGGCTTAGGATGCTTAGGATGGAGGCAGTCGGACAGCTGCGAGAGGTGACCGAGCTCAGCTTCTTATTTATTGCAAACTTGGTGCGCAAAGTGCTTCTCCTACTGGATCCCCCGAGCAAGTTTCTACAGCGAGAGCACACAGACCTGTTGACTGGATTGGGCCTAGTGGCAAGTGCAACAGAGTGTGTTCACAAACTGCAATATGAGGAAAAGTTCTATGAGGTGCGGAACGCTGGACCCAGAGAGTGACACGTTCCTTGATACTATGGCTATAAAGCACAACATGGAGCTGTCACAGTCACCTATCATTGAAGCAGAATATGTAGTTACAAAGCAGTTTATCCGTACACAAATGGATAAAGAGACAGTGGAAGGAAAGTGGACTATTAAACATATTTTCTCTACACAACACAAAACTCTTCAGGTTATGGCAAGCGTACTGATTGCATTCAAACATGCTTTGACATTTGGTGCATCCACGGCGATGTTTAAAAATTCATTCTCTACTCTGAGAAACATTTTTACGGACCATGCTCCATGTTCACAAGACCTAGTTAGTTGTTTTCATTTTTTGGGGGGGCATTTTCACCTTTATTTGACAGTTTAAAGCACAGCGAGACAGGAAAGATTGGGAGAGAGGGATGACATGCGTCAGATTTGAACCTAAGCTGTCACGTTTACATGGTACGCACCTTAGACCACCGAGCCAACAGGACGCCTGAGGCCAAGTTAGTTCCACTGGCCGTAGAGAGAGATCTCACCTGACAGTGCACTAATGAGTGGAAAGACACTGTCCTGAGGAGGTTCAATATTATATATATAGGTTCAACATTTTTTATCAGTGGTATGGCAAACTATAGGCTATGTTGCTGTGTTGTTTATTCAGTAAGCCTTTTTTTTTAGTTTCCTGCCCTAACCTATTCATTCTGTATTGTTATATTACCTGAACAGCGGTCTGGCTATGCCTCCCCATACTATATATCACATTATTTAGGCCTATCATAATTACAATATGTGCACCCTGTGGGAAACTGAGTGCCCTCCCGTTAGATCCATTAAGACGCCAACTCTGCCCCTGCTCCGCTTCACCTTGCAAAGCTGTGACACATCAGCCTTCTTATTGTAACTCCTACTCTCCTTCATTAATGTATCCTCTCATATGCACGCACCCACGCATGTGCACACACACGCACACACAGGCAACTCCGAGTCATGACAACACCTGCACACATACATTAGCAGAAAGAAACATTGAAACATTGCAATCTGATCAACAAATACGTGAAATGAAAACGACTTGCTAACACCAAATTATGTGTTGGTGGCACGTAAAGTGTTAAAATTCCATGTTCCCAGTGAATATTTCAATAACAACTAGACTGAGCTAGCAAAGCTGTGTTTTGCATAAAAGGTTTGGAATTTATCAAGTTTGCTGGAGACGCTTGTCTCTCTCTAGTACAGAGTGAACCTGGCTTGACTAAGGCTTGTAGCAGTGTGTGTCTGTAACCGCAATCGCTAGTTTATGCTAACAAAAAATATTTTTGCTGGCGAATTGTTTAGTTACAGCTAGATTGAGCTAGCAGAGCTGTGTTTTGCGTAAAAGGTTTGGAATTTATTAAGTTTGCCCTTATTAAATTTATCCTCAGTTCCCTTTGGCAGTCCAGTTATCCGAAGATTAAACTTCCTACGATGGCTTTCAAGGCCCGCAGTCTTTCCTCTTAATTTGTCAATTTCTGCATTCAAACACTTATTCTCCTGTTCTAGGATCTTTGTAGTCGTCTCCATGGCATTAGCAGTGGTCTCCAACTCTTGTACTTTAGTCATAAAATTTTCTTGCAAGTTACTCAGAGACTCTTTGATTGGCTTGAGATTAAATTCAAAGCGTTCTGAGATTTCTTCTCACACAATTTGTCGAATCAAAGGGGCAAACTCTGCATTCTCCATTGATTGCTTGCTTCCCGCCCGTGTTTCAGATGTCATTAATCCAGTGGAACGGCGACAATTACAAACAATGCATTAAAGTAGCTCAAGTCTTAATTTGCCTATTTATTTATCAGTCTTTCCTGTGGTAGGATTAAACTGTTTTATAGTAAAATAGAGGAGGGCTGTGGCAAGAACTTGGCATGTTCACTCCATGCCACCTGAAGTCAACTTTCGTGTCGCTAATCATAAGATTAACAGAGTGCTTTGTAGCTTGCGCTAATGACCCCTCATCTGGATGTTGGCATCTTTGCTGTGACATGTGAACTCTTAACAAGGGGGTGGTCTGCACACTACACTGTCACAAGTCTTTATTGAAATGGCAAAGTCCTCCACCAAACAACCAGGGATTTACAAACAGCTTCCCCAGGTCCCTGAGGAGGTCATTACGATGAGGATGAACAGCTTCTCCTAATATGGAGCATCCATTGACACAGGAGCAGAAGAAAGGGGAGAGAGAAGGGCGAATGTGTGTGTGTGTGTGTGTGTGTGTGTGTGTGCGCCTGTGCGTGGGTGGGTGTACTAGTCAAGAGAGGAGGAGAGCGCAAGAGAGAGCGAGTGAAGGAGAGGGCAATAATGGGAGACAGCGATAACAATTGGAAAGCATTGGGCACATGAAAAAAAATAGAACATTGGATGATGGAGCAATCAAATAGAGTTTCTGAAAAAGCAATACAGTTCTATTGGATCTTTTCTGACCATTAGCTAGCCCTCCGGTTGTTGTGCAGAGCAGTGAACGCTCATCTGCCTGCTCAAACTACTCCCATGGGAACAACTGATGCTCCCCGCAAAGACCATCAAGTAGCATTTGTTGTCCATAATGACCACATAACAGTATGTTTGCTTGACTGCTTTCACAGGCTTCAATACTTTTTTGTGTTTTCCTATGCTGCAACATTGAAAAGAGTGGAGGTTACTAGAATATGGGTCAGGTGTATCAATTCAGTTTTGCAACAGAATTCCACCCTTGTGTTATTTTCTCTGCTTGAATTATTGATTGCTAGTTTGGGTAACGTACTTTGATCTAATACCGAGCTGCAGTGACAGACCAGATATTGTGAGGATGAATTTGAGATGAGACATTACTAACCTTATTCGTAGGCTTTAATAAGCTTTATTGGTTTAGTTTGCCATTGTTGTTTCCCAATGAATACTTAATGTGACATGTGCTTTGAACTACAGACCATTTCCTGTGCTTATTGAAGGCTTTGAGCCTCTGTACCCCTTAATCTTTTATTTTTACTATCCCAGAGATAATCTTACCCTTGTACCAGTGTTATTAATTTGCATTTGGTAATTGGTTTGCAACAGTGAATAGGTAATTGCCAGCGACCAAGCATCCGGGAACCCCACCAACTGCACGACACAGACAAATAAATTAACGGCGAAGTCATCTGACGCGACTGAAGGTGTGCTTTCCACTTCACAGTTTGAGCATAATGTGTGTATGCAGCCCCAATCCTATCTGTGTGTGTCAGACGCAGATTCCCCGTCGAGGCCTTAATTGCATCTCTCGCTAATCCCGTCGCTTGTCAGGGCCGCCGCTGCCGATGGCCCTCTACAGAAGGATAATCGCCAGGCTGATGGGGCAAAACAGTGCACACCTGTCTCCCTTCCATTGCAGCAGCAGGTTGAAGAACACACCTTGTGTTTGCAAGGACTTTGATGTCGCTTTAAATGCAGACATCCAAATCAACGCCGGGAGAGATATGACAAACCAAGGAAATGATCGAATATAGAGCTGATGCATCGGCAGTGGCAGACTGGGATAAAAGCAAAAACACCACAACTGACCCACAGATAGTCCATCCACCACCCTGCTTCTCACAATATGGACACATGGAGAACAAAGTATTATTGGATGTGTAGCCTATTAGAATATTTAAAATGAAGTTGGCATTTTACATATGGGGTGATACATTTTAATAATAAAAAATAAATCATGTTTACCTTTTGTTGTTGACATCTTGGCAAATTGGGGATCACAGAAAATCCCAACTTTCCCTGTCATACTTGCCCCCTTGTTTATATCCATCATGCGCGTTCAGGTCGTAATTCTGATATTTCCGACAGCACATGAAAGCAGCATAATAGCTAGAATACCAGCTATGTGGCAACATTGTGCTGCTGCGCGTTGATGTTAGCAGAACTGACGCATGTTGCACTGTCAGTTCTAGTGCGACCAAATAAATGAATCAATTTGTGGCATCGGGTCACATCTGCCCCAAGGGACTGTTTCCACTTAGTTTGTCAGTCCCACTTTTGCTTTTTTGGTCTGCTGCTTTTCCATGTTCATTTGTTAGGTCGACTCAATTGCAATTTATGCACAACACAGTCTGGAATTATCAGCTCAGCGTATAAAAGGTAGTATGTACTAAAGTAAAACTGGCGGGGGGAGAAAGATGGACTCATGAGATGTGATGAACTTAAACCTTCCCACACACACACACCTCTATGGAGCCGGTTGGCTAGTCAACAGTAGGACGACCAAACAGCATGGGACTTTTTTTTAATCTATTGTGTTACCACTACAGGTCGACCGGCCCACCGGGAAAACACCCGCTACACCAGATGGCCGGTCCGCCCCAGAGCATCAAGTTCCAGAAGTAAATTTCCCATTCACTTTTCCCAATAGGGACTATGATTACTAGCCATAATGTTTCAGTGGTGTAAGGTAGAGTTACCATGAGCTATCAGATTGTGAACAACTATATATGATCCTGTAGAAACCATCAGCCAATCTGATTTTAGCTTTGTTGTTAAGAAATCATGTTTTATTCCTGAGTTCCTTGTGAAATACTACACTACCCACAAGCTTTAGCGAGTTCCCACCACTGTTAGGATGGAAACGTTACCCACTCCAAAGTTGTGTGTGGTCGGAAGGCAGACCGGAATAAAGTAACATTAGTCAGCTAGTCACCTGTATCAGTGACTACAACCGCTCCACCTTAGTTTTACTGTCAGACATGATGTCTTTTTTCAGGGACAAAAATCATTACAAATACAAATTTGTAATCACTGTTATACCATTACATTATTTAGTATCACTGTTGAAAATGCAGGAAAGGAAATCGATGACATCACTTGCAATGCCGAATGGGATGAATAGTGAATTCCCTCTTGTGTGCAGCGCAGACATCCCACCTCTCCCGGAAGCTTCAGGAGTCTCTCGTATATGAACTCCCTGACACCCACGAGAGATGAAAAATCCCCCGCAAATCCCCGACCCAATCCACAGACGACAAAAAAAAAGGATATATATATAACCCCTTCTTTCTCTACGATGTGCTTCACACACTCTGGTCGGTTCCTCTTTTTGTCAGTCTTGTTAGGTGACCTGTCATTTACACATGTGGGTGGGCTTACCAACCCGTGAAACATGCTGGACTTCCTGATGGTATGTTTTCATAGGTTCCGTCATTTCCGCGCTTCCAATTCATTTTCTATGTAAGCGGCCGTGCAATGCATTGTGGTAGTGAGGCAGTGAGTTTCCAGAGGCGGTACGTCATGTTGGCCACTCCACATTTGCATAAAGTTGAGGTCTAGTCTACTTTATGGAAATAAGAGAAAGTTTCCATGTTTTTCCTGTTTGAAAACTGGAGACAGAAACCAAGGACAGCCCAACGAGTGGTGCGTTCACTAATCAGGTGCAGCCTTCGGTCCATGGCAGATGAAAGTAACATGGCTGCAAACCATCCTGTGTTTATACACAACTACTGTTCGTCCAGAGTTTGAAATAAACCCAGGAAGACGTTACATTGGGTTTTAATATTTGGGAGGAATTTGTGTTTATGTTTAAGAGAAAGAGATCACTTGTCAATCATCTATTGGGACATCGCCTATGTTATTTCAGTGGCACTCCCATCAAGCAGCCAATTTTGGGAAGCAGCGTGATCCCTCCCTCCCTCTGAGTGGTCAGTACAGCAGGATGTTGTGTTGCTCCACACTTAGAGAAATTTGACTAGCCAAAGATGTATTCCTCCCAGTGAAGCTTTTTATTTATTTTATTATTTTTGTTTTTTTCATTTTTATTTATGCCAGAATATGAAGATTAAACAGAAGGTCAAAGGTTAAAATGAAAGTTTTAAAAAAGAGGTTGATACAAAAACATACTTCAAACATAAAAAATACTCTGCTATTTCATTATGTGTCTCATTGCTCCATTCTGGCATTTTGAAAATTGCACTGGCCTAAGGGGGGAAATGTTTATTTACTTGTTATTGATTGACGCAGAGGGGGTCCCCATCATTTGTGGGTTACACATGTTTACTGTTGCCTGTAATTTAAAACAAATTTCCTGCATTTCTACACCACCTAACCTCTTGGATTAAGTCAAGAAACAGCAACCCTGTATAATGTTAACCAAAAATGTAAAATTATGTTATATTACTAGATTTCAGCATTGAGGTGCTTACATTCATGATTTTGCATAGGCATACTAACCTAAAAACTTATTATTGGGAATCGCGAGAAAGTTTCAGAGCGACAAAGACACAGTGCGTCCCCGTAACCATAGTAACTCACTCTCACTCCTGCCTGCGTGTGCACGGCGCGAGAGGAGAGGGAGAGACGCAGAAGAGCCGCTGACTGACATTACTCTGAGCAGCATGCATGGGAATAAATTACAATATAATAGATTTGTGTATATTTCTCGCTATTCAGATGGTCTGAATAACTCAGTGCTGCTCTGTCTTGTCTGTCCGTGCGCTGTCAGTGTCTCTTTTCGCGCCGCGACATTATCAGTTATGAATTTGTTTTTCACTGCGTGAGAAAATGGACTTGTGGCATGAGAAAGTGTGAAAAATGTCAATTGCGTGAGTCTCACGGTCAATGCGTGAGAGTTGGCAGCCCTGTGAACTCGCTTGACATTATTATGTATGAAACTGCCAATCAGATTTATTTACTTATTAATCGAAGGTGCCGGAACGCCGTTCCAGATCGTTCCGGCCCACTTTAACCCCTAACTTTACTACAAAAAAAAGCATTTAATGCCTACATTGCAGAGCACCACTTGAGCAACATCATTCAAGTATTAAAGACAGAAAAACTTTAATATTTGGAATGTGAACAATCTGACAATGAGTACCTTAATTTGCAATCACTGTGCTTGTTTGCGGCAGCAGTTTGTAGTTGTTTGTGGTACTCTGCGGATATTTCCGGTAGATTGTTGTTTGTGGCACTTTATAGCAGCCTGCAGATATTTGTGGTACTTCGCTTTTAGTACTGGGGCCAACAATTCAGTAAAATGCTCGAGGTTGTTAGAGCCACCTTCACACTGCTTTTTCCCAGACGCTCTTCTTCTGAATTTGATACACCCAGACACTTCTGTCTTTGTCAGGAGTTTGGCAGGCTCTTTCCTGCAGGTAATAGCGACGTGTTCTATGCTTGGGAGAAGAACTACAAAAGATGCAAGCAAGAGACACTTAGTGTAGGTCCACTAATCTCCTACCGTTGAGAGACTGCCAACAAGCTGAGGCTGCAGAGGGGAAGAGCACGGTCTGGCACAGCTACAGCCGAAGATGGCTGTTTTGATTTTGATTAAAGCCCGAGTTAACAGCCAAAGGAACCCTCGATGCCAGTGTGACTTTGATAAGGGTTCATTGGAAGGGGGTTATACTCTCGCCATCATTAACAGAGTGCCTCGCAGAGCCGCAAACGTACAGGTTTGACCTCAAGTGTCCACCGCCACCTTGACAAACTGTAGCTACAGCTCGGCAGTTTGAGGAATTTTTCCGACAGATGCTGTAGCCAGGCCGATGATGCATGGAGCCTCAGTGGAGTTAAAGCCAGTTACTTATGAACATGACAAATTGCCTTCACTGAGGTCTCGGTCCCTATGCACTGCTCAATACAAAGCAGCAGGTCGATACTGGACACAGGGAGGTGACATTGGCCATTGACCTTGTGGGTTCTGCTTAATGGACAAGCCAAAGGTCATGAGTCAAAGGTCACACGTGAGCAAACATCTCAGGATTCTGAGAAATCAAAGGTCATGTGGAATCCAAAATTAGCATTTGTGCAAAATGAAATGCCATGATTTTTTTCTCCTGCCACTTTGTTCTGTACCAAATCTGATAGTGTTTTATGTGCAGATTATAGTTTTAGTTATACAAAGATTTATTGCAGGCAGAGCTGCTCTGGAGACAAAAATAATCTCATTGGTTGAAAAAAAAATTAAATGTGCGAAACCAAAGAACCACCGTGTTTCTGGCTATGTAATGTTGGACTGAAGCCCAAAAGGCTAGAGGATGTAACTAATATTATAAAGCCTAGTGCTCTGACAACTAACTGAAAAATGCAATCATACGCTAACCTACTATCTAGGTTAGCTAGTTAGCCTAGCTAACCTTAAGTTCAAACTAGCCATACTAGTCTATAGCTAGCTAGGTAAGCTAGTTAACTAGCTGCTGACCTTCCAAAATATTTTTTTTGCAGCTCAAAAATCAACAGTTTGCAGCTCTGCCTCCGAGAAATGTTTGTATAACTAAAATTCCATTCTGCATTTATGCTATGCTTATGGCTTCTTACAAGGCTTCTTCAGTGTTTTCCACCATTGCTTATTCACAGTGGAGCTCAGCCAGGAGCTAATATTGATGTAGTGTACAGTTTAGAGTATATGTGCAGTGGATACGCATCAGTGTGTGTGTCCATTATCAAAGCAACATCATCAAAGAACGGAGACAGAATGCAACATCCCAGAGGATCTCATTCAATATCATTTCTTTCAATCCCTTTCAACCAATATGAAAAAGCTTACAATAACGTGAACTTGGTCATATCTTGTTCAAAATAAAAAATGACCTACCATTAATATGATGAATTATTATGCAGTCTAATGCAGAGATTCTAACACTGCTGAGGAAAAAAATGACTCTCCAAAAAAAAAAACAGGGTTACCACAGATGTGATTTGGGGGATTTAAGGCACAAATGTCATAAATGTTCCCTCTTAGAAGTTTATAGTTTTTATGACTCGGTGACAAGCGTATGTGTATTTTTAGGTGCTTGTGGCACCTTCTTTTCTTAAAGGGCTGTCATTCCTGTCGTACATCTTTCCAACCCGGTTGTCAATCTTCATAAATGGTTACCTCAGCATATCTCCTGAGAAGAGCCTCATGAGCTGCTTGATTGACACAATAAAATGAATAGCAACGGCTTCCGTGGATTGACTGTCAATTGTTATGTTAATGGCGGCTCTTATCCCCTCCTTACTGTAGACATCAAGTGAAGTAAGCCAAAGTCCCAACTACAGATGGTGATGATGGTGACATAAACCCACTGAGGCGCAGTGAAATTATTTCCCTGCCACTTATTCACTGAAGCAAACAAGGAGAGTCTTAGGTCTAGAGCCGCGCACATTGCGCTGTGTACTTTTTTATTACCCGCTTCTGATGGGATGTGTTTGCATCTTGATGGATTCATTGCAGCCGGCTCCCGTTTTACAGCCTCCGAAATGGCTGGCATATTATGAAGCGGTGCCACGAGAATAATGAGTCCTACAATGTGCCAGGCAAGTTAATAAGTTGTCATTGTTTGTGGCTAGTCACGTCTGCTGGTATTTCCTTCATGTGTTTTCAAGGCCTGAGCCCGGTCCGCCTCATATGCAGTCATTGTCTGATAACTGAATTAGAACAGAATTTTCAGTGTATGAAAAAAGCAGAAATAACGATACGGAATAAACAAGGCTCGCCTCTTGTCTCTTCCTCTATATCCACAGTGTGAGGTTGCACAGCTGGGACGCTACACAAGTCACAACACAGAGGGAGTGCAATGCAATCCTGCAGACTACCTGGAATATGTAAAATACCAACGTGTCGTTAATAGCGCACCGCTTTTAAAGAAATCCCTTTGGTTATAATTACGCTTTGATCTTGTTAACAATCAGAAAAGGGATGTGGCACCCGGCGCACACCTGACCATTTCCACTGTGTAACTGAGAAGGGGTGAACTCTCCAGGGGAGCGCAGAGAGAGTGGATCTTATTTTTTTCCATTTCCTGCATGAGTGGATCTGAGCGCAGGCTTTGGTCTGCTTTTGTCTCCTCTCTCCGCTGTGTTTCTCTCATCTGTTCCCTGCCTCACGCTTGACATTTCTTCTCCATATAGGTCAGTCTCTATAGGAGGCAGGGGATGGGGGGGGGGGGGGGGGGGGGGGGGGGCGCTGGGGCAACAATGAGAAACAACTATTTAGGAAACCTGTGATGTTGTGTGCTGTGAAGGAAAAGGTGCTAATTACCTCTACTCAGAGGACAATCCGTGTTTCATTTTTTCCCCCTCTCCTTCACGAGCTCCTGTGTTGGCTAATTAGGGAAGTTAGGATCATGTTTTTGTCTGTTGAAGAAAGTGAAGTGAAAGATAGAAACACACTGAGGCCTCTTCATTACACAGAGGTGTCTTTTAATAGAATAGGAGCTGAAATGCAAACCGAATCAAATGTGATTAGCGGCATGTTCTATGAGAGCTGGCAAGTGAAGAAAAATACAGTTTTGGAACTAATGGGAGGCAGCCTCATGAATCTTAAGTGTCTAAAAAGAAAAAAAAAAAAAAGAGAAAAAAGAGACAGAGGGAGAGTGTGGAGATCAGATCAGTGCTACACCCTCTCAATCATCAAGCTGTGAAGTCAAACACCGAGGCCTTGTGGTAGAGTCATCTGTAAGATAAATAAAACTAGATGCCGCCGTCTGCCCTCCTGAACCAGACAGAGGAACAGTAGCCGGGCTTCTCTCTCTGTCGTCTGTCGGAGGGCCGGAGCCCAGCCTGGAAACTATCATGAAGATGATGTGTCTCTGGAGACGGAGACGCCTGGGGAGAGAGGCAGCTCTTAATCATCAGGGACCCACTTCTCTGGCGTTTCTCGCATTGTCGGGGGACGCTCCAGCTCATGCACACATATCTCCTTCTAATGCTATTTGCATACTTGCAAATCCTTACAAAATGCGATTCCGTGCTCCCATTTATTTTGGACTTCAAGACAATGGCATCTCTAAACTGAGAGTGTTAGTTATTTCCTTGCAGTGCTCTGCAGTGGGTGTTATTAGGCAGTATTATAGCTCTCTGAACAAGGCAGTGGCCTACGTGGCTAATTAGGGACTCGGACTGAAACATGGCTCATCTCTTCAAATTGAGTCTGGCATGCTCGAGTGGAGAATGACAGAGGGAATCCATCTCCAGCCGTCTCCTCCCTCCATTAGGTCTGTATGGGAGCAGCAGCCAGCCACTGTGGGCTATTTCAGCTGGGCTGCAGAGAGCAGCCAGGAGGACCATCATTTGTAACTAGTCCGTCAAAGAGGCTCCAGACCACACCAGGACTGGAGGTGGAGGTGGTATGACCCTAGGCCAGCCTGACAGACACCCACTGTGAGAGGAATTAGATGTGATATGTGATCAATGGGAACATGCGTTTGAATAATCCATGAGCACTGTAACATATTGAAATGGTAAATCTGCCAGGCCTGCGGATATTTTAACCCATAAAGCTTCACAATAGGAATTATATAGTACCAGACTCTGAGTATAGATCTTTTTGTTTTGTTTTGTTTTTTTACAAATTGGTCAGTGCATGTGTCTATTATCAGTTGTACCATTGCATTTCCTTTGCTGGGCGGCTGCAACATCAGTATCTGTTTGCAGGTGAGGCCATGCAAATTAATGGACATACAACAGGAGTCTTCGGCTGAACAAAACTAGCTAATGGCAAGGAGGAGGTTGAGGTTGTTACTGTCCAAGAGTGTCACCTGGAGTGATACAGTGACATGTTTAACCTCAATTTAACCACAACTGATGAAAAGTAAATTCAGGTTCAAATGATGCTATATCAAAATCACCTTTTTGAACAATACAGTAGATGGGACTGTTAGCTAAAGAAAAAAAAAAGTGGCCCATGAGTATAAGCAGCAGGCCAACACAATTTCATATGACTCAAAATAGAATTCAAAATAAATCAATGCCTCTGGCAAAACTCATTTGTATCTGTCTCTACCTTGACATACCTGTCTCAACGTACAAATGGGCACACAAATTGTACCAGCACTAGCACCACCTAGGTAAACACAAGGCCAGTAAGTAACTTTACAGTACACAAACATGCATATAGGGGTATATATACAGCATATATAATACTGTACACAAATATGACATATATACCTTGGCCAGACCAGGTTCAAATAGTATTTGCAAATAATTCTGAACATTTGTTTTGGACAACATGGTGGCCGATAAGTTATCAATCACAGAAATGTATGCTATATTCATTTAAAAATACCTTCCTGTGATCCTCTAAACTTTTGTTACTGATTGCATGTTGCAAATCACACCAAAGAAGACTAAAACAAACCATAAAAATTATATTGCAAGTACAGTGTGACCCAGGTTTGACCTTGGCAGTAGCAACAGCCCATCTCTCATTCATGTTCTGATATTTACTGTTGTGGCCTATTGGGGGCACCAAGGTACCAGAAACAGACGTAGTCTATTCAGTCAGTTAGCTAAGCAAGGATAACTAGGGGGCAACTCAACTCTCTCTCTCTCACAGACACACACACACACACACAAACACACACAGGAAAAGGAAAAAAATCTGCATTCATTGTCAGTTTAGGGACTCAATTAACAATGCCTGAGATGAAAACCCTCTCAAATGCTAACCTGCTAAGTAAACAATCAATGAGTGAATGTGGGAAGGCAGAGAGCCGCCCTCATTTCAGCTTGTTTGGGAAAACAAGGGGATGCAGTATAGACCCAAGACACAGAGTGGAACTGCAATTAATATGCCTGTGCTAAGAGGAGGGCTCGGTTTTAGGCTGATCACGGGGACCTGCTGGCTGCCTCTCTCTCTGCTTTACACAAGTCAGATAATTACCTATTTAGATTTCACCCAGACAGCCTTTCTGCTGCAAGTGAAGAAGGGCCGCTGTGTGAATAATGGTGAGTGAGAGAGAGAGGGGAGAGAGAGGGAGTGTCAGAGGCAGTGTGAGTGTGTGTGTGTGTGCTGGTGAAGCTCAGCCCTCAGCCAGAGCCTCTTGAAGCCTTTGCAACTGAACATAGTAGGAGAAGCACTATCAGACATGTCAATAATGAATCAAGGAGAAATTACTATGCCAATGTCCAATTCATGTAAGAAACGACTGGATGATTGCGCATAGGTGCTTTTTCTACGTAGGTGACCACATACTTGGAAAAGCAACCATTTTCAAGCTTTTCAGCAATTTAGAGGACAATTTTTAGCCACCGTGAGACAGCTAGCAGATGCAGTTTGATGAGCGGAGTGCAGGCCAGGCCAATTGGATGTTGATGTCCTTTGGCTGATTCGTCTAAATCAGTGGTGAAAGAGGGGACATTTGTTTCCACCGGAGAGGGCTATTTATCAGCAGTGATTGATATCCACCAACACAGGACTGCCTCAGGCTCCACGCATCCATCCGGTGCCAATCATTGAGCTATGCCAGAGGAATTCACACCGCCTTCAGCGCTAGAGTTTGGCTGCAGTAGCAGAGGAGGCAGACTCTTGGGACTCTAGTCAGAACTCGTGGGATTGTCTTCATCCCTCAGACATTCAAAAAATGGCACTACATTGTAAAAATCGTCATAAAATTAACCTGTTTACTAATTTAGTAGTCTTTGAATTTTGGCATTATGCCTACTTCTCAAGTTGTCAGATGACCATGATGACAACACTGAACAAAATGAATCAAAGATCACTTGGACATAACATTACTCAATGTAATGTAAACTCAAATCGGGATTGTAGAAGCAGCATGAATTAGCCGAGTTGTGAGTTGTACGTGAACGTAAGAAATTTCATACAATAAAGCCAAAAATAAACCACAAGTACAAATTTAAAAGACATGGACATTCCTTGATAACTATAGTGCTACAGCATTCAATTTTATTTTGGTATTTACATTCATAATCCCCAGAAATAGCCGAAGATTGGT